>NC_139254.1:10949485-10975702 GCF_977018435.1 Lepisma saccharinum | reverse complement strand
GAGAGAGAGAGAAAGAAAGAAAGAAAGAAGAATAGTTTCTCCCCTCTCTCTGAGAAGAAGTGAGAGAGAGAGAGAGAGAGGGGGGGGTGAAGAAGGGGAGGAAAGAGGAAAGGAGAGAAGAGAGAGAGAAAGAGAAGGAACTCCCGTTATATCTCTTTCTCTCTCTCTCTCTTCTGGACAAGAGAGAAAGAGGAGAGAAGAAGGAAGAAGAAAGAGAAGCAGGGAAAGAGAACTCATTCTCTCTCTCTCTCTTTTCTCCTATAGATGATAGATAGATTATGTATGTTTTATTTTCACCTGGGTGCCAAAACTGGGGGCCAAGGTGTTAGGTCCACTTTTATGCACAGATAGACTAATTGGGACTGGACCTACAGTTTCAAGTGGGATTCAAATCACTATGTGCCTGCACCGGGTCTGGGTAGACAAGGCTTAGCATTAAGAGGCCACAATGCAGGAGCAGAAGTGGAAATATTGGGAGGGGGGGGGGAGTACTTGCATCAATGGTTATAAAACTAAAAGTACCCATTATCACAGACTGCAGACTTCTGGAGACTACCTGTCTGCACAACATTCATTTATGCAAGAACAAAGTTGAAAGTTTTACAAGTTTGAAAAATCGTCGATGTTATTTTCGTTTTAGGTTCACATTTAGAAATTTCATGGCTCAAGGGAGGGGCCACGACCCCTGACTTACAAGGAATTAGTTAACCACTATGCAATTGGTATATGTATCCGATACCAATGTTATTTGGATATCTATATACAAGATGTACATAGCACTCATATTAAATGAAGCATTGACAATCATTGGACATTTATGGATAATAGAGCCTCTCTTTTCTTTTCTAGGGGATAGATTGAACTTTCCTCGAACACACAATGGCGAAACAACAAGTACCTCATCTGGCGGGAGTGCATACAACCCAAATGGCAGCTCCGGTTCCTGTAGTGATGGGAACGGGAATGGAAGTAGCAAGGACAGTTTACATTCTGTGCCAGGTAACCTGCTTTCATTACTTGCATTATTCATGCTCAGATATGTAAAATAATGTATTTTATTTGAAATAACGTCATTTCTGGAAGAGATAAAATTAAAAGTTTTTTGAATATCTCCCAATGGGAATTCATTTTCTCGGGCACTTGTATTGGATTAAACGGGTAGATCCCCTCGACAGTGCAGTTACATAATGAAAATTCAGCGCTTAGATTGAAATCCACATATTTCCAACAACTTCCCCCCTCTTTCCATTTTTCACTGTGCACAAGTAACCGTCTAAACACTATATAGTTTAGCTTTAGGGGATCGTAGATAGGCTATGTGAAAGCCTGATATTCGAAGGTTATTGGCTGCGAGAGATGTATCGTAAGAGGGGAGGGGGGGGGGTATAGCTCTGAAGAGCAACGTCAACACTCAAACAGCAAGGAGGCTAGCCCCATGAAATAAGAACACTTAAACATCCGATTTAACACTTCACTTGACTGAACAGGCAGGGGAGGAAAGACATAGGAAATGTTCGTTACCTCTGTAATCCTGTAGTTGCAGTTCACTTCTCCGTTGATCCTCGTTGATGAGATCCTACCCTGTAATAAACGCAACTCTGGAGCGAAACTCAGTGCTCCTAAAACAATATTTTGGAGCTCTGTCGCAATGAATAACTTCTGGTATAAAACTGAAGGTAACTGACAGGGAGATTTTCTCACACAGGCTATTTATTCGGAATTTGAACTTTAGATCAGTAAATTCGTTGCCCGAGCGCGTCATTTGGCAACGGCGATTCTGAGGAAAAATGCTGATCTCCTGATTTTCATATTGTGCTGGCCTAATGCCTAATGCTGAAGGTCACTGGCGTGATTAGCTTTTAAGAAGCTCTTTTCCAATGCTTCAGTGGGACCCCTTTTTATAACATGATTAGCTTATTTATTTATGATGCCCGGGTCCTAGGTTCGACTCACTCCTGCGGTGTGATACGTAACAGAGTTGTCATGTGGGACTAGACTTTTGAATCACCCTGTGTATAAGTATAGATCTTTTGAATATGGGGTCAGTAGGGAAATGGATGAGGCAGTATTTCCAGCTGAGTTTGTTGAGGAATTGTGTAGTTGATATTCGAGATGCTGTCGGTTATGTGGATTTAACATTACAACAATAAACAAAATCATTTTAGAAATGAGTCTAGAAAACAATCAGCCTGAGGATGTAAAACTTAATCAAATGATCAGCACGTCCTTCTAAACTGATGAGATGTGATATAAAATGGTGTACAGTAATGGATAAGTCAGGTTTGTAGCAATCTTATTGAAATTCAATGGAATTGTTACAACTCAGAAGTGTGTGTGACTGTACATACTTGCAGTTGCCTACTTTTCTTCATTGCATGCTTTAAACTGCAGTACTGACATGGCCAAATAATTTTTAACTAACTTCATTTGTGTAAATTTGAATTGGGATTTGTTATTATGTAGTCCTTAAGTGCTTTAGTGAATTACAATGGTGAGAATGAAATTGATAAAGGCACACAAACATACTTCAGGTTAGGACTCTGTGACGAGGTTGCGAGTTGTCCACTATATGTGTTTGGGTTGATCTCCATGACCGAGTGGTTAGCACAATGCACTACATCATCAGGGGTCTTAGGTTCCTATCCCAGCCTTGGTATGGGTGTTCCTTGCGAGTGCCCTTTCATCAATTTCATCATACCTTCACTCATCTTCATCGTTGCTATTAGCCAAAAGTGGCACCTAATTTCATTTATCAAAATAATTTTCAATATTGTCAAATCAATTCATTATTTTATGGAATGCTGTATGTGCAAATACGTTGATTTGGAAAGGTTAAAATATTAACTTCAACGTTTCAATTTTCCACGTAGTTTTTGTTCACAATCGACCTGTCTAGTGGCTTCGTCAGGTATGTACTATCTTGGTGTGGGTGGCATGGTTCCATTTTCTCCCACTCACATTGGCGCTAGTTGACACGGGCTTTTTTACTTTTTACTACTCTGGTTTGGTACTTCTTTTTTCCCCTACGTAATGAGCTTTTGGCAATTTTTGCCAGTCTTGTCATCTGCATCTGTGGGAAGGCGCTCGTTTTCACTCGCATGCCCAGACAGGCTTTTTTATGAGCTCTTAAGGTCTGTGCTTGGTTTTTTGAGGATGTCGTGTGGAGGGAATGGGTTGGGTGAATATGGATATTTCTGATGGATGGAAGCCAGGCTTTATTGAGGGCCCAAGGGTTTGTGTTCGAGGTCACAGGTGCATGTGATCATGTAGACGCCACTTATTGGACTGGGGTTGGTGAATGGGTTAGATGGGAGGCAATGGAAAGGAAGGGGGGGGGGGCCGGTCTTCTGTCTTGAAAATGTGCCTAGTTAGAACTTTTTGTATTTTTTGGTTAGGTCAGGGTGTCAGGGGAGACCGATTCATTTTTCTTTTACTTTTCATTCCAGTTGCGTGGCTGGTTTATTTTTCTTTTGATTGCATCTAGGAGGCGGAGGAGTTTCTGTCGGTTGTACACATTCTTGATGCCTATGGAGATGATGCATTTCAAATTCAGTCTGCAGGTCTTCAGGTTTCGAGGTAAGGTTGATGGCTCTCTGAAAGAAGTTGATCGAGATGTTTTTTTGCCGTACATACACAAACTTTCTGGTCACTCAGCACATGCATGGCAAAAAAAATTGGGTCAACATCTTTCAGTCATCAGCCTTACCTCGAAACCTGAAGACCTTCAGACTGTATTCGAAATGCATCATCTCCCTAGGCATCAAGAATGTGTACAACCGACAGGAACTCCTCCGCCTCCTAGATGCAACCGGAATGAAAAGGTAAAAGAAAAATGGACCGGCCTTCCCCGACACCCTGACCTGACCAAAAAAATACAAAAAGTTCTAACTAGGCACAGTTTCAAGATAGAAGAGCCCCCCTCCCCCCTCCAACAAACCAAGTTCAATAAGTGGCATCTACATGCACTTGTGGAAGCAAGTATGTAGGTATGACGAAGCGTTGACTGGAGGATAGGCTCAAGGAGCACAATGCTGACCACCAGCTTGAAAGAAAAACTGGCTTTACTTGCTACCTCATGGATGAAACCCATAGCATGCACTGTGCCAAAGTAATTATGCAAGCAAGATCCACATTAGAAAAACTCTCAAAAGAAACATATGCTATAGTAATCACTCCCATCAACACAAACCCTTGGGCCCTGAATAACGACTGGCTTCCATCAATCAGAAATATCTATACGCACCCACCCTATTCCCTCCACATGACAGCCTCAAAAAACCAAGCATGGACCTTGAGTGCCTGTAAAAAAGCCCACCTACCCATGCAAATGAAAACAAGCACCTTCCCACAGATGCAGACGACGAGACCGGCAACAGACAGTGCCAAAATTCAGATGCGTCGCAAAAGATGATCAGATGAAAGTACCACACCGGAGCAGTAGAAAGTGCAAGGCATGCGTCAACTAGTGCCTCCGCAAATGCGAGCGGGAGAAAAAGAAACCACACCACTCATGGAAAGACAGTACATGCCTGATGAAGTCACCAGACAGGTGGTGAAATCTATCTGGAACAAAA
Organism: Lepisma saccharinum; assembly: GCF_977018435.1. Taxonomy (NCBI): domain Eukaryota; kingdom Metazoa; phylum Arthropoda; class Insecta; order Zygentoma; family Lepismatidae; genus Lepisma; species Lepisma saccharinum. Next base: position 10,971,128 of record NC_139254.1, on the reverse strand, counting down.
ACTACGTGGAAAAATGAAATGTGAACTTTTTAGAGTAAATTACTTATCTCCGCATAACTGCAAACAGAAACAAGGTTAAAATATGTTAATTACATGTAATTATGCACTGGGTTATGTTATTTGCATAATTTTCCCTTTATAGAATGGAGGCAGAATGGAATCAATGGGTTGTGCGAGACAGATTCCACCAGAGATGAGACGATTCCAGTTCCACTTCCAGCAAGGCCAGAAGCAATTTCCATCGCGATGACATCATCAGAGATGGAAGACAGCCAATCCTCGTCGATAAGACTATTAGACTGTGACGGACCCAGCCAGTTACGGGAAATGCTAACCAGTCCCGCACTTCCTTCTGAAAGACCCAGTAAAGCATCCAGTGTATCTGGGTCGAATCTTGCGAACGGACACTTTTTGGCAAGTGGAAGCAACAGTGCGGACGAAAGCAGTGCACGTTACAAGTTCAAAAACAATATCAAGCAGCGTTTTACTGCCGATCTCGAGCATCATTGTCTAGAGAAGAGGCGACGGCAGGAATCTTCCATCGTGAGGCCGGAGGAGCCCGAAAGGAGAGACAGTGAGACGTGTTCGTTGCCATCACCGGTTCCGCCTCCAACTACGCCACCCGTTCCTCCTTACACTCCAAAATATTTTGTTTCCGAAGTGAAGACGCAGTCTCCATCACCTGTACCGTACCATCCGCACGGAGTACCAATATTCGCACTCCACGCAAAAGGCTCGTTCTACATACCGCTTACAATAGACCACAGCATATTAGCACCTTATATGGCAGCATTTAGTGATAATGCACCAGTGTTACACCCAGTAACTATTTCGGTTAACTTCTGTGGGCAGTTTCATGTGCAGCAACAGCATAACCAACAGCAAGGGTCGCTAGTGCCATCTGTAGAATTCCGTTCTTGGCCTCCCGTGCGAGATAGTGCATCGCAGGAAAGTGATCCTGGATTCCTTCCCCACGCTCTCCCACCCCCAACAAGACCTTTGCCAAAGTGGACGGTATGTGTACCGGAACATGCATGATACCGTTCTCACCCCGCATTCAGTGACGTTACCGTCTCGGAAAAGAGACAAAAACGATAATACAAAATTACAGAGTTTATTTTCATGTTTTAAGAAGCCAACGTACGTGAAATGCATGCCAATTAAAATGTGTGAGTGTGTGCATCTACACAAACATTTACTGTATTTGAATTACACAACGCTACAGTTGATTACGAAGTAGAAATCCTTCAAAACAAAAGAGCTCACTTTGTTTTAGAAGTAAACAGTATCCAGTATGGATACAGACCGGCTGTGATCTAGAATTCAAGTTGGAATCTATATATGTGATGGTAATGAATCGTCATTACTTCAACGGATGTTACGTTTGCGAAGATAGTGTGTAAAGAAAGTTTAAAAATATATATATGTATATTAGTTAACTTCCATCTCAACGGGAGACTATATGTTTATCTATATATGTAAACTATCAATTATTGTGTTGATGTTTTCAACATTGTTCAAAATCAAAGTTTGTGTACCTGACAAGAAAGCAGTTATATGCCATTTGTCAATTCAATAAGGCATTTCATGCTAATATCTGATGGTTAGACCTTGTTCTTCTTGATCTGTGTTTTCCCTTATATATATGAAAAAATGTTAATTTGTTTTTAATTTGTGACTGATGTCTTGTACTTTGCTTTTCAAATTTCTGAAAATTAAATATTATTGTTGAAATCTTTATTTTTATTGCAAGCTAATTTAAGCCAAAGTACTATATACCATAATTTATAACATTAACCTGTTAATCATGTTGGTATAAACACATGGCTTAAAAGTGAACACACAAATTTCATCCAGTCACTTTATAATCAAGGGATCCTAGGTTCGATACCCGGTAGAGGCACAATGGATTGGATCCCACTTTAAAATTGTAGATCCAGTCCCGATTAGTCTATCTGTGCGTAAAGTGGACTTATTACGCTGTTACATTTACCTTTAACAAAATACTACCATAAGAAAATTTTGTTGTGTAATTTTTTTGATACTGATTTTTTGGTAAAACATGGAGGAAAAACTAACTTACTGGCAAATCCTCCATTCTACAGGGTTTCTGATAAGTCACTCCCTATTTTTAAATTGTTATAATTTATTTATTTATTAACCAAATTGTTTACAACTAGTATTATTAGAAACACCACACCTGGAGGTTTTGTTGTTAAATCTCCACATATGCCCCAGCATTATCCATGCATTTTCTTAAGCGAACTGGTACGTTCGATACTGCTGCCTGCAAAAAGTTTGATGAGGCATTGTTTCACATTGGTGGCTTCGTAAACCCACACGAATGTGTTGAAAAAGCAGAGGGGCATCCGAAGGTGAGAGTATGGTCTTTTCTTTCTGCGGAACACAATGAATGCCGAAAAATGCTGCAAGATCATGTGTGGCCAGTGATTTCAGAGTGGAACAACCCCAGCTTCACTGAGCTTTTAAATTACTTTTTTGCATAGCAAGGCTAATTGGGACTGGATCTGCAGTTTAAAGTTGGATCCACACTATGTCTCTCCACGAAGTATAAACTGGGACTTCAGATTACAAAACGAGGACATTACCACTACATAACAGGTAGGCCCTACATTACACTAATACCATGGTGTACTTATACGAGGCGTATTTTTTAAGTAAGTACCATTTTAATATGTACAAAAAACAAGTAAACTTTTTGTAACAATTTTATTGTTACATGAAAGACCACACTTTTATCTACTTTTCCACATAATTGCCACCAATATTAAGGCACTTATCATATCGAACAACAAGCTTTTGTATTCCGTCGTCGACAGCCACTGCAAGACGGCGGTTTTGAGGCTATCTTCGCCATCCTGGCACTGACCTCCGAGATGCTTCTTCAGTTGCAGAAACAAGTGGTAGTCACTGGGTGCTAGATCGGGGCTGTATAGAGGATGATCAAATTGTTCCCAACCAAATTATGCGATGAGATCATGACAAGAAAAGTCAAGGCACTACCTAAACGTTTGCTTTTATACGCCTCAGTTAACATTTTTGGTACCCATCGTGAGCACAATTTTCGATAGTTTAAGCGTTCAGTAACAATTTCATAGATAACACTTCTTGAAACTTCAGGGAACTCCTCTGATAACGAAGAAATTGTGAAGCATCTGTTCTCTTTCACTTTTTCGTCGACTTTCTGCACCAAATCGACAGTGATCACTGAGGGTCGCCCACTACGTTCCTCGTCATGAACATTCTTTCGGCCATCTTTGAAATCTCTTACCCATTTGCGTACTATTCCTTCACTCATAATGTTTTGTCCGTACACTTCACAAATCTGACGGTGACTTTCAACTGCTTTCACGCCTTTAGCACTAAGAAAACTAATAACAGCGTGTATTTCACAGTCGGCGGGATTCTCAATCATCAGAGGCATTTTAAATACGCAAAAGCAAATGTATACACGATCGATTGTTGCCGCAATGGCATCTGTGGCTTGCCAACAGATGTAGGTACACAGTGCGCATGCACAGGACCCCGACCGCAGTGCTGCGGCAGTGAAATTTCAAAATGGTACTTACTTTAAAAATACGACTCGTACATCAAATCCAAGTTGCACCTAAATTTTCAACAAAAAAAAGGTGTGCCATAGACTCGAAGATTGGACGAAATCATGACTAAAACTCCGTGTAGGTTTCAGACCAGTATTTTGTCGGTATGATTTTTAGTTGTGTAATATTGCTTGTTCTTGGATTTACAAATTGGAATGAAGACTATTTTCACAGAATCTGATGCCCTGCCGCATTCTACTTGCAGCCATATCCCTGTTTTGCCACTGGACTCTTCCAGTTATTGCTTGCTCACTTAATATCTATGGTCGGTCGTAACTAACTGTACATTACATTTGTGGCTCCTATGAAAGATCACCCTGGCATTTGAATGCAAATTCTCTCTACGGCACAAAATTCACAACTGTACCTGCTGCCATGCCATAAAAGCACATAGTGTGGGGCTATATCAGCAAAAAACCAACCACACCATTGTAATGCGCACTGCATATAACATATAAGTTTCAATCAAACCAACATAACTTTCTTTCTGAATGTATTATTATTATGAGCACATGTGGAGCCATGGGGCCTAAAATTGGAGGCATGCAAGCACTCCATAAACCTCAGAACTTGTGGAAAATGTGTTAATACAGAAGTTTGTTTCATCCTTATGGTAGCATTGTCGAATCGCCACCAGAGGCTCTGTATTTGCGGCAGCGTCGTGATCCACATGGCATTCAAAGGCCAGACAGTTAATCGAACAAACGAGGGAAACTTCACTCTTTTTGGGAGGGTAACATCGTAGCCCTTTCCGACATAGGCTACAGCTAAAGCAGTGCCAGATGAAAGGTTTCGCAGTGTCTGATAAGGAAATCCAGGCAGCAATCCATCACAATGCAAACTCACCTTCAAGCCATGCATTGCCAGGTGAAAAGCGGGCAAAAGAGACAACCAGCTCCACAACGAAATCAGGACGTCATTGCTAAGGTACGCCAGTGTGTCATCAAGGAGAATCCACCCACACAACGGGACATAGCCAGACGTGTACAACGGTCAACAGCAACTGTAAACCGAATCATACGCCAGAGTTTGGGGCTCAAAAGTGCGCACAAGCAGCAGATTCACGTTCTCACAGCGAAGCACAATGGCAGGTGGCATGCAAACGGCTGTATGAAGGCTACCTGGCAGGCAACAAATGGCATTATGTTATCACCTTAGATGAGGCACTGGTGTATTTGACGGGATCCAAGCAGATACGCGTGATTTACTACAGCTCTATCGACGGGAAGGATCATGCAAAGTGACTCTTCTCCTGCAAAGAAAGTTTTCCGAAAGGGTTTATGATAGTGGCAGGTTTCTGTGCAAATGGGAAGCTTCGTATACACCGTGTGTCATCAAATATGAGGTGAATGCAGCCTACTACATCGAGCACATATTAGACCCCACCTACCGCCGACATGCCCCTGCTTTGTATTGCATTGACATCAACAAAGTGCACATCCACCACAAGGCCAGCAGCCATACTGCAAGAACAGTGGCCTACATGTCCTCTATGGAACAGGAGCCAGGTGTGAAGGCTATCTTATTTAGAAACATACCTGTCAAGTCCCCTGATGCAGCACCTATGGACTTGTGTGTGTTTGGCCTCCTGAAACAGAACATCAAAAAACGTCGCGGAACTACGCTTGGTGGTCTTTGGAAAGTGTGCAAGGACGAGAGGGCAAAACTTGATCAGGCTGTGCTCAATAGATGTCTCCTACAATGGAAGCTCCGTTGTCGTGCTATTGTTCATGAACAGGGCTCTCACATAGAACATGCTCGCTGGTGGAAACGGGTTTTTACGGCCTACTAATATGGGGACGAATTTCACTATCATAAGGATGAAACAACCTTCTGTGCAGTCCTAAATCCCATTTAGTTGTACAAACAAAACAAATTTAAGCATGAATTTAGTGGTCAGCGAACAAAAGAAGTCAATATATTATCTCACCTTTCAATACAAGAAGTTATAGTTGAACATAAATTTTAACAGAAATGTAGAAATACAAGAAACATAATTTTTTCTTTCAACAATCACATTCTTGGTTTTAGATATCACAAGCAGAGACTCAAATGTGATCAATACGTTCAATCATATCCATACCTTTAGTTTTCCTTGAATGCATTCAATTGTAAATGTATGGAGACCTGTGAAGATTAAGCTCCGTCAATTTAAACTGCCTGTCTGAGAGTGCCGTCCATCTGTATCCCAAGATCTGAGATATTTCACGTTCCATAGCTTCGTAAGATCTTGCCGACGTTGACAACCACCTATAAAACTCGTCGGACCATTCCGGGCTGTGCGGCCAATCTGAACGCAGGATTAAGGCATTCCGGCGGACGTAAAGATAGCGCAAATTTTTGGCAGTGTATGCAATGAGAAGGGCTGTTGCAGTTGATACTCTTTCTCGCACCACCTGAAAAGACAATTAATTTTTACATTGATATGACTGATGTTTAGTGAAGGCATGAGAATGAAACTATGCAAAGCAAATGACACTTTCATTTCAAACTATTCCTTTGTACACATGAGAAATAGAATTATACAGTGCGTTTCCATACAACTTTGACAAACTATCACAGCGTGGAGGATGTAAGATAAACAGCTTTTCTGAACAATATTTTCCTTTTTGATGCCTAATGCCTGTTCAGCGAAAAAACAAAACTTTCAAAATTCTATTTTTGTCTTTCCTGTCAAAAGCCAGGGAGGGTCACATGAACTGCTCAACCAATCTGCTTTGTTCAGTTGCCACGGTGAGGAGAAATTCTCGTGGTATTCTGCATTGCCATTTTTTTTTTTTTTGTTTGTTTGCAAGACGTTCTCAAAACAGGTGGCACCCTCAACAAGCTCAGGTTGCCGCCACGTAGCAAGTGAATCGGTCTCCCAATTCCCTGCCTCTGCCTGAAATGCGAGCGAAGGGTGCATGCTGAAAGCAAAAGGTGTCGTGTACGACTGGGCAAATATCAGGCATGTACCAACACCGCTTTTTCTCCCTTGAAACTCCCACAACTGGAGGTGAAACGTATGGGTTTTCTGAAGTTTATTCTTTAGCCATTCAGACTTTAGTTGGCTTGCCAAGAGCTCGTGAAATGACATTTTAAATATTGCATGTATGCACTAAGCACTAGAGATGCTTTCCACAGAGAGTTAATTTTTCCTTTTGGAAAGAGAACATTTTTATTATGTTATGGACACAACTTGCAAAGTCCTTCCTTAAACTAAGAACATATAACAGGATATGCAACATATGTATGAATGATGGGTGGGTGACATGAAATATTTCAAGAGGTGGGATTAAATTGTGAAACCTTGCACTATAGCTCTCAGTGCTATAGTGTTTCATTGAACACTATCATGTGTTTTATGAAAAATACATGGCAGTGGCAACCATGAGTGTGATCTTGATGTCCACAACATGCTGTGAAACTCTGTAGGTGTTGTATGGTGACAATCATAGTCATAACTTGGGGCACTTTCCACTCCTCCAAAATTTTTAAGTTTATTAAAATTTCCAAATTACGGATAATTTTGTTATCTCCAGAGACTGGAAAAGCAAAGTAATATAGTGTATTTTTTTATGATTTCTCAATGTAACAGTTATGCAGCAAAATAGTCTTGGATAGAAAACTTTTCCAATTCCTCCCAACAAGTTATGACCACAGTCTATAAATAGTCTGAAATTTAGTGGAAAATCCTACCATTTTGTTATTATTTTTATGAATATAAACATATAATTCATATACACTGGTTTTGTAAAGAAAGTGCCTAAATATGCACTTTCTATTTCAAAGGCAAAATCTACTGCAATCACATGGTTGCATACATGAATTAAGAAGATCAATGAAACATTTGTGTACTTGAAGAAACATTTCCAATTTTATATTCATTTGGTACAATATTCTTTATTGGAATCAATGAATTTTGTATTTGTGCTTTTATTGGCATCAGCAAAAATGTCATATTAGCTAATTTTTTGTCGAGGGGGTTAACCATTTTACCTTCTCTTTCTTTCCTTAACCCTTTGTGAGTCGCTGAGAAAAATTACGTCGATGGTCGCGCAGTCTCAGAGACCGGGTTTTCAAAATATGTCAAATTAATGGTCTAAAATGCCAAATCTTCAATTTTTACGATTAGATATTTTCTTTCAACAATTGAGATTCTATAAAATTACAAAAATTGAAATTCTATAAAATTATAAAAAGGTATTTTTCGTTAATCAGCCATCGAGCAGCATATTGCATTTTCAGTAAAAACTAGGTTTGCCTATAGCCGCGCATGGACTCAGCTAACACTGAAAGCATAATCATGGGGTAAAAGAGGAAGGTTAGAAACTTAGAAACTCAGCTCGACACAGGGAGTGTGTTCATAAAAAAATCATTGATAAATAGCGACGTTAAAATCACACACATGGATCGAAAATACATAAGCCAAAAGTTACTTTCTAAATGCCTTTAAAAAGAAAGCTAAATATACTGTACTTTCACCAAAATGACATGTACAAATCAAGTATAAATCCAACGAGCACTATTACAAAAAAGGGGCTCCCAGATAGCATAGTGGTAATGTAGTTGCCTTGTAATCAAGGTTTGATACCCAGTAGAGGCACATATTGGTTCGAATTCCACTCTAAACTGTCAGTCCAGTCCCGATTAGCCTTTTTGTGCATAAAGAAGACTTAAAAACAAACATAAAACTCAAACTATGACATACAAACATGATTAATACTAGGCATGAGTGACAGCTTAGATCATTCATTTAGTATTCTAAATAAGAAAATATTACAAATTTTCCTTCTATAAGTATTAGTATACTATACCAAGAAACAAAATCACAAATAATGTTTAAAAATACAGTAAAACCTCGTTAATCCGGACTAAAGGGGGGGATTAGTTGACCGGTTTAACGAAAGTCCGGATTAACTGAAATAACCTAAAAGAACAGTAGAAAGTGCATTAAAATTCCCTTTATAGCAACAAAACATGTTTATTATGGTGTATTTAAAGGACATACACCTAAGTACACTATACAGTACAGTAAAATGTAAAGCAATACGGCAATGCAACGCTTCTAGTCACATTTAAAACCTTACATTCTGCTTCTTTTTTTTTTTCCTTTTGCCTGTCCGGATTAACGAGGTTTTCTGCATATTTTCTAATTTTCACCTTTTCTGCTCATAAGTTGGATCATATCCAACAGGACAACCAATGTTTCTAAAGTTGTTTTATTGGACTGAGTCCAATTTCTAGGTCATGCAGGACTTTGCCAGTATCCGGTGAAACTAAATTCGCATTTGGCGAAATTGGATATCGTCACCAGATGCATAAATATGTATTGTTTTGGCTAGTTTTTCATCGTTGCTTTGACCTAATTGTTAATAATTATCAAATGATTTATTTTATTTCATGTTTCTGCCACTTTTGGCTAATTGTGCAGATGAAGATGATATTACAGGGTGTACCAAAAGTTCCATTACCCCCCTTTTTTAATTGTAGACAAAACTGCAAAATGTTATTTTAACAGCATGCGTATGATGAGAGGATGATATACCATTAAATCAGACAAATGAACACCATTTACTCCAGAGGATCTGTGTGCACACCGCCATTTTCATGGCACAGTATTATTCGCCTCCAGGTGCAATGTGAAATCCTCCGTAACATGGCTGGCGTGAGGGAAGTAAACGCACTGCAGACAGCTTCTTGAAGTTCCTCAGTTGTCTGATAACGATTATGGGCGACTTTCTGTTTGATGTGCCCCCATAGCGCATTATCACAAGATGTCAGCTCTGGACTTCGGGGTGGCCATTTCAGAGGTGTTGGTAAATTTGGCGATCCTCGTCCAATCTTTTTGTCTCTGAACACATCAATTAGGTATTCTCTTATCGGAATTGGAACGTTTGGGTCTTGTTGGTCGACTCTGGTTCCAACAAGATGGGGCACCAGCGCACTTCGCAATACATGTAAGAGAATACCTCAATGATGTGTTCAGAGACAAATGGATTGGACGAGGATCGCCAAATTTACTAGCACCTCTGAAATGGCCACCCCGAAGTCCAGATCTGACATCTTGTGATAATGCGCTATGGGGGCACATCAAACAGAAAGTCGCCCATAATCGTTATCAGACAACTGAGGAACTTCAAGAAGCTGTTCGCAGTGCGTTTGCTTCCCTCACGCCAGCCATGTTACGGAGGATTTCACATCACACCTGGAGGCGAATAATACTGTGTCATGAAAATGGCAGTGTGCACACAGATCCTCTGGAGTAAATGGTGGTCATTTGTCTGATTTAATGGTATACCATCCTCTCATCATATGCATGCTGTTAAAATAACATTTTGCAGTTTTGTCTACAATTCAAAGGGGGGGGGGGGGGATGGGACTTTTGGTACACCCTGTATATGAAGGGACAATCTCAAACACATGTGCACACAAGACAAGCCACACAGAAGGACCTCCCGGATGGCGTAATGGTAATGTAATGTCATCACCTTGTAATCAAGGGGTCTCTGGTTTGATACCCGGTGGAGGCACATAGTGGTTCGGATCCCACTTTAAACTGCAGGTACAATCCCGATTAGCCTACATGTGCATAAAGTGAACTTAAAACAACAAATCAAACAAGCCATACAGAGAATTATACTGTCTGCAGGTCCAGCCATATATTGACAGTAATGTGTATTGTTACTTATCCAAACTCTACAGTCACTAATAATTTAAAGTTAAGACCTGTAAACCATAAAATGTTTGATAATTAATTAAAATTTTAAAAATGCATAAGTCCAAGCTAGCGGGGGGATATGGTATTTTTATTGTGAGCAGAAAGGTTAATATTCAATGGGGAAGGGGAGGAAAGAACACATCTTGAGTTCACACACCACTATAAGGAAAAGTTTATGCTTGTTTAGTTGTACAATTGTAGCTACAAGAAAAACAACACAAAGAATAATTAGAAACAAAGGCAATTTCGTTAATAGCAAAGTTACAATGAAAGGAAACTGATAAAAAATATAAAACTGTTAAGAATAAAAACTGGGTATTTTACCAATGGTTCCAATCCCAACTTCATATAGCAAAAATATTTTCTGAATGTTTTGGATACACACTTAATGGTAATGTTACTTTCTTCCCTCTGGCATGAATAAATATATAATATAATGAACACACAAAGATTGCAGAAAATAGTAATGCAGGAAACCTGGCTTAAATATTTCTTACAGGTTTCATGTTATAAACAATAAAGGTTGAGTGACTTTTGAAACACCCTGCTCTACTATTTCTGGCTGTAAACATCAAAATGTTGATTAAAGTACGAATGTCACTGTTTGAAACAATTGATTCAAGCTGTTAAAAGTAAACTCAAACCATGCAAAATTCCTAGATATAAATCTAACGCAATTGACAGAGTTCAAGTAATTCCTAGTCAAAAAACTTGGGGCTCAAAATTTACACTAAAATATATATATGTGTATGTATTAATATAATTATTAGGTCCACCAATAACCAATGCCGATAATTATGATTGATTTAGTTTTATTTTCCCATTTCTGCTATTTTTGGCTAATCAGGAAGTTGAGAATAGATGTTGATGAGATTAAATGATGAAGGGACGATCACAAACACACAGGAGCAACACAACATGAGCCTTACAAAGGATTATACGAGGGTCACTATTTATATTTTGAGCCTAACAATGAAAAAACAGGAATTTGGCATTGAAAACTGCTTTATTGTTTTTCGAAGTATTCTCCTTTATGGTCAATACACTTTTGCATTCGTTCGAACCATTTGTCAAAGCAGTTTTTCCAATCTTCTTGAGACACCTCCATAATATGGTTTCTGAATGCATCAACGGCGTCTTCCGCCTACGAAAATCGTTGTCCACGCAATTTATTCTTGACATTCGGGAACAAGAAGAAGTCATTGGGTGCCAAATCAGGACTGTACGGCGGATGACCCATCAATTCAATTTTTTGACTGTTCATAAAGTCGGTTGTTAGATGAGATGTGTGACAGCTGGCATTGTCTTGATGAAGAATGATCCGACGGCGTTTGTTTGTTTTCCGTATTTGACCGAAGACCTCTGGCAAGCAAATTGTTGTGTACCATTCAGAGTTGACCGTTCTACGTTCCTCTAAAGGCACAGTTGCCACATGACCAGTTTTCCCAAAAAAACAGGCGACCATTTGTTTCGATGTGCTTCGAGCTCGAACAACTTTTGTTGGATTGGGTCCATCTTGAAACACCCATACAGTCGACAGCTGTTTACGTTCCGGCTCATATGCATATATCCATTATCCGTCACCTGTTACAATCTTATATACGTCTTTTGAAGCACCACGATTGCATTTATTGAGCATTTGTTTGCACCAATTGACGCGAGCGTCTTTTTGAGTTTTTGTCAAATTGTGTGGGATCCAACGAGAATATACCTTTCTCACAGCTAAATGATCACGTAATATTTTATATATGCTGGTGGAACTAATGCCTATGGTTGCCTCAATCTCACAGTATGTCACATGACGATCTTGCAGTATTAGGTTTTGCACAGCATCAATGTTTTCTTGAACAACAACTGATTTTGGACGACCTTCGCGAATCTCGTCGGTGAGCGAATGGCGGCCACGATTAAATTCGTTATACCAGCGTTTCACAGTGGCAAAGGATGGGGCTTCATCGCCAAATGTGGAAGTAAGTTGATCGATGCACTCTTGTCTTGATAATCCATGTCGAAAATCGTAAAAAATCATCGCACGAAAATGTTCACGAGTTAATTCCATTTTATTGTTCTCGCGCAATCTCCAAGGCAACATAAACAACACAAATGAAGCTATTGACAAAACATTTGAAGTACGTTATGGTCAATAATGCCAGACGATTCCATGCAAACGTCAAATCGCACTTAACTTCAATCAGTGTTGCCAAGGCTCAAAATATAAATAGTGACCCTCGTACTGGCTGCGAGTCCAGATGACAGAAACTGATAGTCTGTCAAATGCAGTCCAGGGTGTACTATGTGGAAGGGAGGTTACATTTGGGAGCCTTCAGAAAGGGTCACCCCATACAGAATGCCAATAATCTGATTCCCACAAATATCGATGCTTGAACATTGTAACAATTGGTTGTTCAGTACATATGCATGTAGATACTTTTTTTTTTATCTATTGTCACTTTTTTGCCACTTTGGATGAGTGATGAAGGGACCATCAGAAATAATATCCATGGCCAGGGTGGAACTACTTAACGTATTTGCTCACCTAGCTCTGAAGAAGATTTTTCGAGCACTGCCGATCATCCATCCTTACTCCCAATCCACCATCACCTCAGTACGAAAAAGATGGGAGAGGGCCTATATATTAACCATGAGTGTAACCACACCTCCTTGCCTGAACAATGCCATCCACTAACTTTCCAGACCAAACCCATCTCTCCCTAACCCTCATGTTAATCACTGCAGTCATTTAAAAAAGAAAACTCTTTTTCATATAATACTGGGTGGCCACGGTGGCTCAGTCGGTAACGCATCTGACTACCATGCTAAAGGTCCCGGGTTCGATCCCCGGCCGGTTCAAATCCGGGAACTTTTCTAACGGTAGAAGCGGCCCCGGCGCCCACCCAGCGTCGAATAACATGGGTACCTGGGGAAAACCCTGGGGGGTAAAGGCAGTCAGGGGCGTGATGCTGATCACATCACCCCCACTCACGACCGGATCAAGAAAGTGTGGGGCGTTACCCCCACAACCCCTATACGCCTTCATGGCGTGGTGCTATGCACAGGGGAACACTTTACCTTTTTTTATTGGTTTAAAATATGAAAAGTTTCAATTCATGTTTAGGAAATAAAAGACGGGGTAGTAGTTGTTTTAAAGGAAGGATGGGACAGATTAATTGGCAGTATATGTTTTTGGCTGATATAGGCATATCAGTGTATTGGTAAAATTACCGATTCAATATATCTATAAATATCTTATAACTTAGTGCAATATTCTACCATTTTGTTATAATTTTTATGAAAATAAACGTACAATCTCCATGCTCCACTTTTCTAAAAAGATAAGCTAGTAAAGGTAAAATTTTCTGAGCATATAGAACCGTGCCATGAAGGCACATTTAGGGGATGCAGGGGTTGGGCCACACCCATTTTAGATTAAAACATTTTGGAGATCAGCATCATGCTCTGGCCACCATTAGCCCCCAGGTACCCACTGATTTGAGTCTGAGTGAGCCCCAGAGCCACTTTGTGCAGGGACAAGGCACACACCCTGGGAATCGAACCCGGGTCTTCCGCGTGACAGTCAAATGCCCTACCGACTAGACCACGACGGCTCATACTTTTTTAAAAGTAAATCTCTAAATATGTAGCTTCTTTTGCACTGCAGTCATCTGGTAACATATGTTAATTAATGAGGTAAACGAACCATTTAGATTCTTCAAGGACCATTTGGAATTTTATATTGGGTTGGTATTAGTAGGATATCAGTTATCGGTATCGGTAAATTATACATCGGTACTTTATTGGTATCGGCCAAAATTTCATATTGGGGCATCCCTACTTTAAAGGAACAAGTTTCAAAGTGTGCAGTGACAGGAGTCATTGAAATTAATAGAACTATTAAAAGTAAGTCTCGTGGATAAAGTTAGTAATTCGCTTACGTCTATTTAAAATTTTGAATGTTGTGCCAATTTTCAGAATGTTTAGACTCTGCAAAAGTTTCACCTGGTATCTGTCTCAGATCAGCCTAATAATTAGACATCCCTTAAAACGAAAAGCCCAAATAGAGAAACAACATATGTTAATAGACATACCTGTTATTGTTAATGTGCATGCACATGCAACAAATACACTCCTTGTTACTGGCTCAGCATCTTCATGGGAGCCGATTGCAGTTTCCAGAAAATCACAAGTAATCGCACAGGGTGTTACATCACGGTGCTCAACTAGGTGACATGCATGCACTGTTTACGACAGTCAAGTACCAAGGTGTGAATGTATGGGCACTGTCTGCACAGCAGTAGCAGCAAGGAGTCTGCTCTGTCGTGGAATGACTTGGGTCTGTAGAACCTCGGCAGTCCCTTGTATCCATAAACTTCCAGATCAGCCTTGTACAAGTCGATCAAAGTGAGGATAGAATCTGTCTTTATCTGTAAATAAAATTATACATGGTGCATAAATATCAAGTTTAAACATTAATCCACACAATTATAACTTTTTCTTTATCTACAAAGGATCTTTTACATTATATTAACAATGAAATAATTTCATGAAAACATTTCAAATGGAATTTTAGATAATAAACAAATAGAAGTAAGTTAGTTGTCCCGCACCGTGGCCGTGCGGTCTAAAGCGTCACACTTTGGGCTCTGGTTACAGGACTCATACAGGTTCGAGTCTCCTGTAGGAAGTGTAACAACTTTTCTCCTCAGATTTCGGCCTATGTATTGGACCGGTACAAGCATACAAGCAGATGTTTTCTCTGCTTCAACCTTACGTATTACCTCTCTCACCACACACACACACACAGATATATTAACAATATAAAGGATGCTTGCGATTCCAATGTATCCAAAAATTCCAATTCAATTAAACAGTACAAATTAAAATATTTATTTTAAGATGCAGAGTTTACATTTACCATTTCAGATACTCAGACTCGAAATATTTCGGTATATACTAATCTACGATAAATTGTTAATTGTATAAGAATTTCAAACTCAAATTTAACTAATCAACTTTAAGATATCTTGCAATAATCTTCCACCTGTCAGATAGATTGTTCTGGAAAGGAAACTAACAAAAGAAAATGGACTTAGAGAATTCTGTTTTATTTTCTGCGCAGATTTATTTTCCTTCAAAATAAATCAAAATAAAAGCTAAACAGTGAAAAACTTGCCTCAGGGCATTCATAAATATGTATAAACGTGACAAGTCCTTTCCAATTGCACTAATATTTATTGTTATTAATTATCTTTTCACTTGTACAAACGTTTATTGCCCTTTAATCTTAATTTCTGCAATTTACCTATCACTGATAATGTCAGGATAGTGACTAACCTGTATATACTCATCTTGTTAAGAGCTGTGGCCATGGCAATTACGAGTGTGTTTTGTCTTGACTTGGGAAGTTCGGGCTTGGTTTTTGAATAGAGTGATCAAGTTGAATTATAAGAAGTTTAATTTCTTTGAGTGACATGGTTTATATGTTAGGCATATAAGTATTTAGTTTGCAAAGAAGTAAAATAGACTTCCTTTTTCTTAGTGCAAACTTAACTTTGATTTTTATTTGTTGAACTAACAGAGAGATATTACCCCATACCCTGAGAGGCATGCTTTCGAGTCTTTCATGTGAACTTATTATTTGCTCTTTAAGTTAAATCATGTTCTTTTGACTAATGAATGTGTCAAACTCAATTGGATTTGGATTAATAAAAGTTGCAATTTTTCACGTCTACGGAGAAAAATTCAAGCATAATTCCCGGAGCCAATAATTCACGCAAAATTCCAGGTGAGTAGCCACCCTGCTTAAATATAATAGCACTTTACGCAAACCACTCCGAAGTTGTCACCATGCATTTATTGTAGAGAAAAACAAACTGAACATTCACCTGTGAATATGCAGAATCATAGATGATAGATTTCACCGGTGCTCTCTCCTGCCACAACACCTCCTGGTTTCTTAATCCGACGGCTTCCAAGTGAACCCGGAGGCATGGGTTGTCCAGTCGACACTGCTTCCAGGCTTTGGATGACACTGGCCGTGCTTCGGTTGTGTATCGATTCTGGACAATGTGCATATCACGCAGAGATGTGTATCCAAGCAGCTCCACCAAATCTTCACCTAAATTCTGAGGACTGATCACCAGAACCTAAGAAATGAGACTAAATAAGTTCATATGTAACTGATCAAAAAATATGGAAAATCATATATTGAAAAGGCTTTGAACCCTGATATGCAGTGCCAACACACTGGGTCACTGAACTTTGCCACTACTTTGTGACTGATCCTTTGTTTAATGTATACTTGCTTGTTTCAATTTAATTTTCTTACATTTTGTGAAAATGTTATGTTGAAATAGCATGATGTACAAGGTGTACAACTTTGCTTCCGCCGTTTTCCGACAGGTGGCAACAACAGGAAGTAGCGGTCGAAAGAAGCAGATCGCAGACGTCACACAGTTAGCTTGGACCTCTGTCAAGATAACCCCATTCAAACATTAGTCGAGTGGTGTGTGCATCGTGAAGTTGTTCGCGATTGAAAATGTCAGTGTACAAGCCAAATTCTCGCCATTTGCGGGAGGTTCTACTTTTTTGTTTCAATATGAAGAAAACTGCGGCTGAGGCTCATCGAATGCTCTCCACTACGTATGGTGAGGATGCTATAAGTGAGAGAACCTGTCGTGAGTGGTTTCAACGATTCAAGAATGGTGACTTTAACGTCGAAGACCGGCATAGTGGTGGAAGACAGAAAGTTTTCGAAGATGCAGAATTGGAGACATTGCTGAGTGAAGACTCGCGTCAAACTCAAGAAGAATTGGCATGATCATTGGGAGTGACACAGCAAGCCATTTCAAAACGTCTGAAAGCCATGGGTATGATTCAGAAAGAAGGAACTTGGGTCCTGTATGAGCTGAAACCAAGAGACGTTGAACGGCGTTTGTGTGTTTGTGAACAGTTGCTTCAGAGGCAAAAACGGAAGGGATTTCTGCATCGGATTGTGACCGGGGACGAAAAATGGGTTCATTACGATAACCCAAATCGCAAAAAATCATGGGGATATCCCGGCAATGCTTCCACGTCGACGGCCAAACCGAATATTCATGGCTCCAAGTGAAACAATCACAGGTGCTCGTTATCGAACGCAATTAATGCGTTTGAGCCGAGCATTGAAGGACAAACGGCCGCAATACAGCGAGAGGCACGACAAAGTGATTTTGCAGCATGACAAGGCACTACCCCACGTTGCCAAAGTGGTGAAAACGTACTTGGAAACATTAAGATGGGACGTTCTACCCCACCCACCTTATTCTCCAGACATCGCTCCCTCTGATTATCACCTGTTTAGATCAATGGCTCATGAACTGGCTGACCAACACTTCCGATCTTATGAAGAAGTCAAAAAGTGGATCGATTCGTGGATCGCCTCCAAAGATGAACAATTTTTTAGACGCGGCATTCGTACGCTGCCCGAAAGATGGAAGAAAGTAGTGGCCAGCGATGGACAATACTTTGAATAATGCCTGGGTAAGCAATGTTTTTCATTACAGCGTCATATTTTTGGGGAAAAACGGCGGAAGCAAAGTTGTACACCTTGTATTATTATAATTATTATAATCACACTGTTAAAGTAAAATTATGCTGCGTAAATTCTGCATGTAAAAAAAAACCAGTAAACAAATTCATGTATGTAAGTAAGTGTGTTATGGTAATCCGAACAAGTGTTCTCGGGTTAGCATCCAACGTTTCAAGTGCATGTCATCATCGTATGGAACCACTTCTCCGTAAAAGCAAGACATCATTCAATAAAACTGTTAAGTTTGGGTTCTTCGATATTCCATGGAGGAAAGAATACGACCCGATTTTATAGACACAAGCAAAAGTGTAATTCATAAACAGATTAACACAATATGTATAAACAACTTACATCATGGTATAGACACTAGACGTCCTTTCTTGGTCACGAAGGACGGTGTAGAATTTACGGCATACATGATGGAAACAAGACAAAAGACTGACATTATACAACATATAATAACAAGGTCTGGCGTACACTGATGACACAGATCAGGTCTAGCGTAAATGTTCAGTCGGTATACGACAAAAACACCGGGATCCTGAACAAGCCAATCACAGGACAGAACCTTATATTCCCACCCCCTCCCCCCACTCACAAATATAACTATGTACTGGTCTCCAATTCAACATTCCCTGATCTTGAGAGCAATGCATGCACTTGAAACATTGGACACTAATGGAGTTAACCAGAGTATGAAAAAAGTAAAGTGCTCCGTTGTGCTTTGCACCATGCCATGAAGGTGTATAGAGGGTGTGGAGTTAGGGCCACACACTTTCTTGATCTCGATCGAAGGTTGGGTTGATGTGATCAGCACCACACCCCTGGCTGTCTTTACCCCCAGAGTTTCCTCCAGGTACCCACTTTATACGTTGCTGGGTGGGTGCCGGAGCCACTTGAACAGATTGAAAAAGTCCTGGTTTACCCCCCGCTGGGGATCAAACCTGGGTCTCTCGCATGGTAGTCAGACACCCTAAGGACTGAGCTACTGCGGCTACATATGCTAATAAAACCAGAGTATACTTGTTCAAATCACGTTGCCAAGAAAGCTGCAATTCCCACGTGCGTTAATTGATATTTATAATACTGGCATCCGAGTTTTAATTGAACTACAGCACGATAAATCATTTACCACTTGTTATAAGACAACAACAGGATGATCTGTTAAGGTTTAGCAAAAGGGCTTCTGTCAACTTCCTATACACCTAGTCTTAAGCCTGCTTTAAATGAAAGCATCTTTCTTAACATTTCTGCCATGACCAAAAAGCTACCGTGTAAAGTGAGAAATTTTATGGCATTTCAGATGCCATGGCATATTTCATGGCATTTCTCAAGGATAGAACCGGCTCTATTTCCATAGCATAACCAATCAGAAGCGACCTCTAGGTCACGAGTGCAGGCGTAATGGCAGCCGCGGCAGATGTAAACAATGTACCACTTCACATTTTTAAAAGCCGATAACTATTCAACAGAGAGGAATAACGTTTCATATAAAGCAATATTAGGTACAAAACAATGGCGTTCAATAAATATATACTTTACAACATTTACTGTGCACGTATGGAAGAATATTTTAGTCGTTTCAATTGTAAACACTCTGCACTCGGCATAGATGGTGTAACCCGACGTGTGTTTCGTGCTGTATATGTTATACATTGTAATCACAAAAGCTGACCGAAATGTTACATAAAATGCTTTCATGTAAGGTACTATCTGCTATAAGATTCTTGGAAGCATTTACATAGCATTTATGCTAGGAAAAATGTTAAAGGAAATGCTTTCGTCTAAAGCAAACTTTAAATATATTTCTACTAAATGCATACAGTGTGTCACAATACAACAGAAACGAACTTTACAATGGAAAGAGGAAATCAAGGTGAACTTCTCTGCATAATGCTTTGCTTGCTGATGTATGATTTCAACATTAACAACCTTTAAAAAAAAAAGAGAGAGAGAAAATATGGTATTTACCAATGCAGTGCATCATCATGGTTGGCACTGATTTATTATTTACACATATATTTAATCATTTTGTAGGAGTTACGTCAGGGTGAAGACACTGGACTTTTTCAGAGATTATGCACATCAAAGTTTGTTTTTGAGTCTCCTTTATGTTTATATAGGCTAATTGGGACTGGACCTACAGTTTAAAGTTGGATTGAAATCACTGTGGAATGTGCCTCCATCAGGAATTGTAATCAGGACCAGTCAATCATAAGGTAACACTGTTACCACTACATCATCAAGGATGTGTGAAATTATACATCAGCGGTGGTCAACCTTTTTTCGTTTGAGGGCTAATTTACATTTCAAGAATTACTAGCGGTCTACTTATCTTATTAGACCTAACAACGAGAGCCTAAAAAAGGAAGCAAAGGGCCAATACCATAAAATTGACATTGATTATTTTATATAAACTTTAAACTAAAAGATTAAAAAATCGGCAACTTACGTGTGTGAGTATGAGATATTTTTCGTACTACGTTTCGGAGGTTACACTACCTCCTTCTTCAGGTTGAAACGTTGTTATTCAGACACCTGACATGGTGCCTCGTCGTGAAAGTGAAGGTTAAGGATTTAGGTTAAAAAGTTGCTTGAAGGACACTTTCTAAAAAAGAGTATAAATTACACATCTAAAACCGCGCAATGCTATAAAAACAAAAGAACATCTAAGGCTGAAGCCGGAGAACTGCCGACCAATGCACAGGGTAGGCGAATGCACAGTGTCAGCCCGTACCTGGGGAAAAGGAACTTCCCCTCCTCAAACCTTCCAAACTGGGGCTCGGGAGTCACCAATCCAAGGAGAAGTCGACCTCCACCTCGGCGGCTTTCCTAACCTCAGGAGTAACATGGAAGCCCATTTCGTCCCTAAGCCCTGCGGCTTTATCCCATTTTTTAAAGAAATTAACCCAGCCGTCTTCTAAATTCCCATCGTCCCTATTAAGCTTATTCCAATTTTCCGCGCATATATAAGCAGCTTCATATACGTTCCTGTCCAATTTATTGTTAACCTCCCTAATAATTTCCCTTTTAGCAATCTTATGTCGGTTAACCAATATATGTTCAGACAATCCGGTTTTGGGTATGCCCTCCTTTACGTCCTTATCATGCTCTCCCCACCTGACTCGCATACTTCTCCCCGTTTGTCCCACATATTCCTTTCCGCATTCACACACTATCCTATACACCCCTTTCCGCTCCTCAGGGTTATTGCGTCCATCCCCCCTCCCTTTCTTATATGATGTGAAGTGCTTTTCAATACTCCGGGGCGCCCTTACCCCACATTTTATTCCGTAACCCCTCACGGACTTCTCAATTTTTTCTGAGACCCCCTTAAAATACGGGATCCCGACGAAACATGTGTCTTTTTTGCCGTTTTCTAACTCAGTTTTTTTATCCTCTATGCCATTTTGCGATGTTTCTTGCTTAACAATCCTTTTGGCTCTCCTAGCTACTTTTTCCAGGTCGCGGATAGTGTACCCATTCTTTACCCCCACTCTCCTTATCCATTCCTCTTCTTTCCGTTTCTCTTTCTCGTCATTGCACAGTCTTTCGGCGCGAATGTAAAAGTTAAGAAAAACATTTAATTTAGTCCTATTCGAATGTTGGGATCTCTTATGGAGGTACAGCTCTCCAGCTCTCTCTCCATAAGAGATCCCAACATTCGAATAGGACTAAATTAAATGTTTTTCTTAACTTTTACATTCGCGCCGAAAGACTGTGCAATGACGAGAAAGAGAAACGGAAAGAAGAGGA
>NC_139254.1:10892373-10949385 GCF_977018435.1 Lepisma saccharinum | reverse complement strand
TGGGTGACTGGCTCTATGCGGAACTGCCGAAGAGAAGCTTGAGAACGCCGTGAGTGTAGTATGGCCAGATGGTGACGTTGTGCAAGGGGGAGCCGACAAGCGTAGGGAAGGGGAAGTTATAATAAAAGGTGTTCGCCTAAGTGCGGAAGAGTAAAGGTTGGAGTCGAAGGTGACATAAGTGAAATGACAGGGGTGGGTAGACAGTAGCCATCATCGAAGGTGATACGTGTGGGAAGAGGAGGAGCTAAGCGAGTGGGAGTTGTAAGTTGACGAAGAGTGGGAGGGGGAGGTGGGGAATGTGCGGGACGTTGAGATATAGCAGCTACAGAAATAGGAGAACTAATAATAGGGACGGAACATGTCTTAGGAGGAGATGGGGTTCGCCGGTGACAACATGAACAGCAAGAAGTGTGACGTTTTAGACGTAAGTACATGTAGGTAATGCAAATACAGAGAAGCAGCAGAGCTATGAAAATTAAGAAGAGATAGGTGGTTGTATGAGCAGGAGATTTTACAAGGTCATGAGGGGTAAGTGCACGAGCCTTAGAAGTAAAACATAAGAAAAGGGGAATGTGGAGAAGTTTAAATTGGTATATGACACCTAGAGTGAGACATGTGAGCCAGACAAAAATTATAATGATAGGAAAATCCGCATGTCTGTAAAGTGGAGTTATAGGAGGGATGTCAAGAACTTTATATTGGGAGAGGTTAAGGTGAGGGATATGAAATGTCCATTGTTTATGATAAAGAGCCGTTGCATTCACAAGGGGGGAAATCTTATAATGGGTGTCGAGTAGAAAATTGGGATTGTTGGTCCAGGCAGCAGGAAGGATATGAATTGTTCGGTGGATGGTTGAATGATCGAAACCACAAGGAAAGATAGCATGAATTTTGATATCGGGGGTGATAAGTACATCTGTACGGCAAGCCACGTGTAACAATACTGCACCGGGTTCGTGAAAAGTGGTAAGATTATAATGTAAAGTGGAGCCATTAGCATAAAAAAAGGTGATGGTAGGAGGAGGATTAATTATTGCATAAACATTCAAATCTAATTTGACCACATCAGTGAGGTGGGATTCGTGACATGTGTAGGTACACCCATTCATCGTATCAGCCACGGTTGTTGCTTGAATCAATTTGGAAAAACAGAAATTGAACCCATCGTGTCTTCCTGTGTGAGAAGGCAGAAGGCACAATTTCTGTGTATGGACCTGACAATTTTCAAGGTCTGTACCGCTAATAGTGACAACATTATGAGAATCATCAATGGCGATATACGATGGATTATGCGACACTACGCATGTTAAATTTTGATATGAAAAGGGGACAGGGATTGCTAAATAAAGTTTATATTTCTTCTGAGTGGAAGTGATAGGCACCTTCAACTCAATATTGACAGCATCAGCAGAAATTCTGCATTGGGACAGTGGTATCTGATAATACATGTCAATAAGGGTGAGAGGAATCGCTATATCAAATCCAGTAGGAAGAATATTTTTTTGAATCTTTTTCAAGTCTCGGTGCAGTGTTGTTTTAGATACTACATGTTCAGAGAGAAAATGATGTTTACAATTGTTAATGGTATTCTCATATTCAAAAAGGGTGAAAATTTGGCTAAGCTGTAAGGTTAGGGTCATAAATTCGATGAGATATGCCTGTGCTTGATGCGCATCTTTGATTGTTAAATTTTTGAGTTTATTAATTAATGCTGCCTGATTTCTAGCCAAACTATCAGAGTGGTTAGCATATTCAGTAAAAACATCCTCAATCTGATGTTGGAAAGAGTGAATTTCACCAGTTAAATTTTGATAGAAAATATGATTAGCTTGCAGTTGTAGTTTAATGTTAGATATCGTTTGTTTTACTTCATGAGCATTTTGGAATAAGGGTTCTAGTTGCTTAGTAGTGGCAAAATCACAGCAATAGTTAGCAATGCTACTTATAAAGCCAAGGAGTGCACGTTTTTGTCTAACTACGGAAGTGTTGGGAGTGGGTCTTGTGAAGAGGGAAAGGTGTGAAAAAAGGTGTGAATGAAAATTTTGGAGTTGGACCGCAAGTTTACATTGGTTGGAATCTTCGTCGCCTTTGTTGCACATGGCATTATGTAGTGTTGATGGGAAGTGCTGGGGTTTAGGCATTTCTAATTTCACATTATAGTAGATGGGGATGGTATAATGATAAGGGATGGTTCCTGGTAGTTCTTTCAGATAAATTCCCGAGATGATTTTCACATGTTCAGTCGCCGTGGTGACCGAAAAAATGAGGGAAAAAAGGGAAAGTAGTAACATTACTGCCATTGTCGGTAGTGAACCCTGAAAGGGACAAAGATACAAATTTAAAACTGAGTTTGCATAAAAAAAAAATATGTATTAAGCATGAGATTTGTGATGAAAAAAAATGTTTTCCGAGTTAGCTACTCAAATAAAAAGGTAAAAGAGCACTAATGATAAATTTGAAAAGAGAAGGAATAACAAGCTGTAATGCAAGAGATTCTCGAGACTGAATAGTTTATAATATAAACTTCTGCATTTTTATTTGTTTGTATTTTATTACCATTTGTTTACGTTTTGCGCTCCGCGATGTATTTGCTCGAGCCGAGGCGATTGCTACATCGTCAGCTGTGCGAGATTCGTCTACGGGTAGGTCGCGCATGCGCAGATACTTGTGCGAGTTTTTTTTTTTTTTACCATCTGCTTGCTGCAGACAGGAAAAAAAAATCGCGTTGTCTCAAGCGAGTGGAAAATTCACGTACTCAACCAGTAGTCAGTTGAGAGACTACGTTATCACCGTGCGAGTTCCATATCTTTGGTCCGTTGAAAAAGGCATTGAAGGGTCGGCACATCCACTCAGACAATGAAGTCATGGACAATGTTTGCAACTGTTTCCGATCTCAGCCAAAGGAGTTCCACGAGCAGAGTATTCACCACTTGCTGAAACAGTGGGACAAGTGCTTGTGTAACTTTGGAGATCACATTTGAAATAAACCTTGTTGATTTCATTCTGTGCCCCCCCCCCCCTTTCAGTTTTAATTTGATCTACCCTAATATGTATTGTATGATAGAGTACAACACACATAAATTTGCCATTGCGTAGATACCAATTTTCGTTTCGTCTCCCTCTCTCTTAGTATCACGTGTTCTACCCTGCTCGAAAACCTTTGCTATTGTTGCCATATTGTCATTCCATTCCTGGACACACATCATTGAAAACAATTGAATAGCGCTCCAGCTCGCGGTTCACACCGTTCAGCAGGGACGGTAATGTGGCAATATAGCACGGCGTAGTGGTTGCTTCTTTTATGCAGTGCATGTTCATTGGCTAGCTAGTAACTAGTGTTGCCAACTGTAATAATGAAGCACTATTTCTGTCACGGAAGGGGAAAGGCAGGTAAAATGACGGTGAGTTTTGTTGGATTGGAAGCACCATATTTTTATTTCATACTAAGTATTTTACCGGTTTGACGTTGTGTGCGTGTATTGCGTGTGTGTTTGTTAATGAACGTTAAATTCCATAATGCCTCCAGTTCTGTCAAAGTTGAAATCAAAAACCTTGCATAGCCAAGCTTGGGAAATTCTAAGCAACGTGCACGAGTTCATGAAGGAGGAAGCCAGTGAAGGTGTTAGCATCCCAATACAGCATTTTGGCAAGAGAGCAGCGGCTGCGACTGGAGTTCCTGAACGAACAATCAGGGCTATCATGAACAAAAGACAATCTCTTGAGATGTCAGAAGGCCCCTCCACATCATTCCACACTCCAGGGAAAGAACGACAAAGACCAGCGACCAAATCATCAGTGGACGCTTTCGATGAAAACGTTATCCGTAGGCGCATATACGACTACGCTCTGCATGAAAATGAAGTGCCGACATTGAAAAAATTGCATGTCAAATTACAGGCGGACATACATTTTGCGGGAAGTCAAGAGAGTTTGCGACGTTTGCTGCGAAAGATGGGATTTAGGTGGAGGAAGAGGAGGCTGTCATTTTTGCTGCTTAATGCGATGCATATTGTTTTCTGTGTTAAAATTGCCATGCTTTGATGGGTGACCAAGTTCATAGCAGGGCCGGTGGAAGGGGAGGGCGAACCGTGCCTCTGGCCAGGGCGGCAAAATTTGAAGAGAAGAAAAAAATAAGCCTATTGAAAATTGTGGTCGAGCGAGATATTCTTTTGCGCTTAATAGTATTGAAATAGCATAAGAAGTCTCATTATTTATTTTATATTTTGATGTTTTACTTAGGAATATATTGATTTTCAATTTCCCGTTCCTGCGTAATGGCTGGGGGGGGGGGGGGAGGGTTCGAAATGGAGCGGCATCTACCGCCACCGCCCAGGGAGGCAAAATGACTAGCACCAGCCCTGGTTCATAGCAAAAGAAAAAGCCGCGCAGCTTATTGTCTAGTGGCAGTATATGTACTTGTTATTGTTGTGAAAGCCGGCATCGTTTGTAAATGTAGAACAAAGGCAACCGACTTTCGCCGATCACCGAGAGGAGATAATAATACTGCTTGAGGAGGAGTGTTGTGCTCCAATTGTCGTGGTTTAACACGTTGGCATGTTGTTATCTGCCGTTGCAGTTCCGTACCAGTGTAGACGGGTTTTGAGAGTGAACAGTTAGAACGCCACCAGTGCATTAATACAATGAAAAATAATATTTTTTTTTATTTTGTTTGAAATCACTCAAATAAGGAATCGTATGAAGAAGTCTTCTTTGCAGCATTTTTGGTAATTTTACGTATGTGTTAGTTCATATTTTACGAATTTTTAGTCCATATGTATGTAGCTACATACAAAGCCACTTGTTAGTACATATTAATCCTAGTCCTGGTATAATGCATGATGTTTAAAACTCAACGTTAGATAGACCTGAAATCTCTAATTTCCTTGTTGTACGTAACAGCTGTGCATCGGCGCACTGCAGCGATTTTTCTATCTGCTCCATTAGCAACACTGCTTCTTTAGTTCTGTCGTGCATCGCACGGCAGAAATATCTGTGCTGGACTCTACCAGTGGTATTGGTGTGACGAAATACAAATTCAGATTTAATCCTGATACCTGCTTATACTTTTGCAAAGTTAGGTATCTTGCAGGGTCTTGAAAAATATTGAGTGACAGTGTTGGACACTAATTATCCTGATAATTATGCAGAATGCATAAATTTGTTTAATATAAATAAACATTATATGGCAAACTTGATTTCTTAATTAAATTATAACTATTTTAATATTCCAGTTATCTTCTATGTAATTCATCGAATATTTTAAAGCAAAACTGGTAGCTTGGTATGGTGTAGTGGCAATATAATTTATTAGGGATGGGCCAATATGAAATTTTGACAAATGCCGATAAAGCACCAATATTCTACCAATCAGATATAAAATTCCAAATGGTTCATTGATCTCCTTAATATCTGTACGTTACCAAATGAACCAAGTTTTTTTACAATGGAAAAGAAGCAGCATAATTAGACATTTGCTTAAAAGAAATTATGGAATGAAGATTATCAGTTTATGTCCATAAAAATTATAACAAAATAGCACAACATTGCACTAAATTTTATGATAATTATAGATATATTGGATCGGTAAATTTTTTGGTAATTATACCCAGTGGCGGAGCGTGACCTTTCCAACAGTGTAAGCCTAGCATGACGAAGGCTATTTCCCGTTGTGCTTATTTTTGGGCTGACATGGTTAGTGATTTATCCACACACATTGACCCCCGCCCCCCCCCCCCCCAATTTTTTCAGAACACTTCCCTGGAATTTTTCACCAAATTAAAAATTCTGGATATCTGATAATTAAGTCAGTGTTATTCCTATCACAATGAGTAACGTAACGATAAAAAATATGCAAAGTTAGATAAAATGAATAATAATAATAATAAACAAACGAAAACAGAAGGAAACAGAAAAGTGCTGAATACTTTTTACAACCGCATAACCAAGTATCAGCTCCGTATCATGAATCGCAAAATCGGCGCACTTTATTTTTCGTTTCTGTTACTATGTCTGCTAGAGAAGGAAGGGGTGGGCCTACCTATATCCACAAGTTTCTTCTTGGCAGCAAAATCCTTGCTGGACAACGGCGTCTTCAACATTTTCTCCACCCCACCGCACAATCACACTCATTTTATTCCATAATGCATTTCACTACTGTATTACACCACAGCACAGGGACGACAGTCCGCTTTTCAATAGATGGAATTCGCAAAAGCAATACCTCGAGACTTTAACAAACACACAGCAAGAAGGGGAAAACAAAAAGAAACCAGATCCAAAATCGGTCACTGCTCAAAGCAGTGATCTTTGGGACTGTGAGGGGAATATCCCTTTCGGATATAAATAAATTCCCTCTCTTGCCTTAAAATTCTCTATATTTAGTAAAAAAAAAATACAATATAAAATATAAAAGAAATGCTCACAAATTGTAGGGATATATCCAGAAATATCTATCAAAGGACATGTAAGTGTTTTCTTAGGATAGTGTAAAAGCAAATCTAGCACCTAAAAGATCATAAACAGGCTTTTCGTACGTTGTTCGAAGAGTGTTTGAATCACGGACTATGTAATTAATAATATTTGGTTCACATTTGACATGAAATTTGTAAAATTGGTTCAATCTTCAGTTTTCATTAACATTTATTTATTTATTTACTTATTTATTTCACTTTTTAGCTCAATTATTACCAGCTGAGTTCATACATAAACGGAAAACAGAGTCTTAATATGTCTAATGTTTATGCTCTCCTACAAGTGAAAAACAGAAACAACAAGAATTTAGCACATCAATGTGTATCTAGTTTTCCCGTATCCCTCTCATTTCTAGGTTTCTCCTTTTTCCCCTTCCTGTTAGTTTTTTGCCTCAGAATTCCCTGTTTCTGGGGAAAAAAACCTCCTTGAAGCACCACCGGCTCAAATTTCCTTTACAGTCAATCATTCATACCCGACAACGCTGGAGCCCCTCCTCTTACAGGACCTGTCTCTCGCTGGCGCGTATTCAGTGAAGCCAACCCAAGCATAATGGTGCTAAATCTCGCACAAGTTTAAAAAGTCGTTTGTAAGTTGGAGATATAAATAAAACAACAGGGCCGCTTTTCGTTGTGGTTGAATTTTCTCAAACTTTTCACATAACGTGGAACCCATGTCGTTGGTTGAACCATTCAAATTTATATTTGTTTTTGTTATAAATTAATATTTATAATATGAAAATCCCAGAACAATTTAGTAGTATGTAGCATAATTTCGGAGTTTAAACGACACCATGGATGTCCAGAAGGGGCAAGGGGAGGAGGCACTTCCTGAAAAAAGAATGTCAACCATTTTCACACATATAATTTCATTTCAGTCACATCAAATTGTTAATTATTGTAAGGGCGTTGCAGAAAAATGTTAACTTCAAATTGAATTAGTATATTTTGAGAAGGGAAATATACCTAGTTTACCCCAACCCCTCAAAAAATACTTTGCTTAATCGATTGATTGATTTAGTTTATTTTACTTCGCGTTTTGTACCTCTTGGCTAATTTGCGAAGATGGGGATGAGTGATGAAATGATGAAATTGATGAATGGACATTCACAAACAACCAAGCCCGACCGGGATTCGAACCCGGGACCCTTGGCGTCGCAGCGCGATGTGCTAACCACTCGGCCACAGATTCGGGCACTTTGCTTAATCCTCCCTGGTGGAAAGAATTACTGCGGACGTCCATGAACAACACTTTTTCTAAACATGAGGTTTGCAACGCTGCTGTAAGCCTCTGCCCATAGGTTTACACGCCTAGGGTTTCGACGCGCTCTTCTCCCTATATTCCTTGTTCTTCTCCTTCCAGATACGGTGGGCGACGGTAGGCACTGCTCCTTCGCGGTCAGAAATTTGTAAGGCAACATTCAGACGGCTTACAACTTTCCCCAAGCAAAAGGCGGGAGTTCTCATGTGCCTTCTGGTGTGAAGTGTTGCAATCTAACAAACAGGATCTCGAAGACTGGTATCAGGCCGAGATGAACTTTGAAGTTTTTACGAATTTTGCCATATAATTACATACATTTTACTAGAATTAATAAAGTGTAAGCCCGGCTTACACGGCTTACATGGACGCTCCGCGCCTGATTATACCGATAGAGTACCGTATAATCTGTCCCATCCCTTTAATTTGTAAATATTCTGAACACAACTTTTGTTACAATTCAATTATTGTCATCTCTAAGAGTATTGGCATTGGTATTAGAATCGATTCAGTGGTATTGGGTATAATATTATTGTATTGATAATTAACAACCAATGCATTGATATGTCTGTATTGACCGATACTAATGGAGTAACGATTAATTCGTCCAGTCCGTAGTGAAAAAATATGTTATCTATATGTTTTTACTATGTCTATGTAAGTTAGTAATACACCATTTTTTATTGTTTGTATTGACAGCAATCTAGAAGGAAGTCTGTATCAATGGGAATACAAACTGAACCAATGGCCATGGAAACCAAAACAGAATCTGTAGCCATGGAAGTACAAACTGAAACTATTCCTATTGGAACACAAACTGAAGCTGCACCTACTGAGACTCAAACAGAGTCCGAACCTGCCAGAATACAGACAGAACATCTTGCTACGAACAACGATGATGCAGTCACTAAAGAATGTTCCAGCATAGCTGAAAAATTTGATGCCCTGAAGAGGAAAAAGAATCAGATTAAGCTGGATACTTTAAAGAATAAGAGGATTATCAACCCACCTGCTTTTAATCTGAAGAAACCTGTACAAAAGAATGGAATTATTCCAAAGGCTAAACCACTAAAAGCAGTCTTACCGTTCCAATTAGTATCTCGTGAAAATGTAAAAACAACAGGTGAGCAATCTGTATATAGGCAACACTGCACCACCACTAATCTGAGAGTGGGACTGTACTTGGGTTAAGTAAGTCTGTCTAGTGCATAGAGACATACATATTTCGTTTTTGAAAGAAACATGAAATAACACACTGTTTTTGAAAGGTGTGAAGTACCTTTTCATATCATGTTTTGTCACGAAATGATGTGAAAACTGCAAAATGCAAAATAAAGTCTTACTTAGAGTTTTACCAACACAAAACTTTCTGTAGTTGGAATTATCCTGTGAGTTGTGGAAAATTATGGAAAATTTATAAATTCTACTGTAAAAATTTGAGAGGCAAAAATTACACAAGAATAAACTTAATATTCTGATAATTACATAAATATGCTATTACAGATTTTCATTGTGTGTAATAAGTATAGGAAAACCTTGTTAATGCGAAGTTCAAGGGACCAAAAACTGTTCACTTCAAGTTATCCAAACTTTTCAAGATGGCGCCTCTTTTTAAGGTGTAAATAAATTACAGTATGTGAACACAAAAATTCCTAGGAGACGGTGACACCATTTATCCTGTGTAGTTATATAACCTGTAAGATAAGATCTCTTGGGAGACGCCATACAACCTTTCTTTGCACCAGACAAAAAAAAAAGGGGGGGGCTGTAAATTTCGTTCTGGTTCGGCTGTCTAAATATACCTCGTTTAAAAGACACGTTTTCTTTGCTTCAGCCAACTTCTTATTCACCCCCCCTTCTCCCCCCCTTCTCCCCTTCCTGCATCCCCCTTTCCAGGGACCAGTCCAAACTCTTCCTCGACTTGCATTGTAATCCGCCATGAAAGAGAAAACATGCAACTTGCGATTTGTGTGCACCGAATGTGGATCCGACGATACATTAAACAGAGCCGCACTCTATATTCACTCGGGTTTGGATTCCACTTTAAACTGTATATTTAGTCCCGATTAGTCCAAGAGCATAAAATGAACTAAAGACAAGCATTATGGAACTTGCTCATTTTTAGATATCGAAAAGGGGGATTGTTATTTATTCCCACTTTAATTGATGATTTATTGTTGGATTTAGGAGTATTCTGGAGGTGGAACACACTCGCTGCCGAAACTTTACCTCTTGACCTTTTTTTATTACTGTTTCAGTGTCCATTCATACATTGAGCATTGTGGGATTTAATTTTTTATAGCACGCGAATGGTTCCGAAGAAAAATGGCAATTATATTATATCGAACTTTGTGTGCATCATGAAGTTGTTTTTCTTTCTGGAGATCTAATTTTGTTATCGTCAAATCAAAACAGCTTTGCGAGATTCAAAACAATGGTGCTCTTTCCTTCGCACTGGATGAGTCATTGCAACAGCCTTGCAGATGCTAGATGAAACACTGGCGGCAGCTACAGTGTAATCACAGTGAGATCGGCTGGAAGTTCGAGCAACAGGTGGCCGAAAACAAAATCCTCCGCATTTCAAAGATAACTCAATTGTTGAAGACTGAACTTTTATCCGTAGTGTCAAGAAGAAAAAATTATCCTTGCTTTAAGTTTTACTATGAAAGAAACAATAATATGGGCAATATTTCCTATGGAGACGGCTGCTTTCAAACAAGAAAGAGGGGCCTGAATTCTGCAATTATCGTATTGCCGTGCACACCAGTGGCGGAAAATGAGCTGTTGTGTTATTTTGTTTTTAAGTCCACTTTATGCACAGTAAGGCTAATCGGGACTGAACCTACAGTTTGAAGTGGTATCTGAACCACTATGTGTTTCCACCAGGTATTGAACCCGGGAGCCCTTGATTATAAGACTGCGACGCTACCACTGCACCATCGGGGAGACCCACTGTTTTTTCTTATCCCATGGGTTTTGTTAGTTTTGAAGAATGTATTCAGAACTGGTTGCTTCACTTGAGACGCCAAAGGAAAGGAGGAGGGATTCACTTCCACCCTTGCCCGGAATCTGCCCATGTGCACACACGAGGAAGAAAATCGTGGCCAAAACAATTAGCATTCACCATCCCTCCCCTTCAACCCTGTTTGCTGAAAGGAAAAGAGGGAAATGGCACTCAGCCAACAGAACACTTTTTTGGCAAATTATGACATCCGCACAGTTGGGAAACGTATGAAGCGGGAAACGGGGGGTTACGACATATGTAAGATCGAGGTAAAATTTTGCGTAAACCTAGATGACAATACATTAAACGAGTTTGCCGATCCTTAGTTGGCCTATGTGGCTTTGATTATCTGTAACAGTTTCCCCTTTTTTTTATGAAGTGCTGCAGGGCACAAGGAACACACTTTGAATGAAAGTGGTTACCGGAAGTTGTTGTCATCGGCTACCAGGCCAAGAGTTGCTCGCTTGCAGGAAATTGCTGAATCTCAAACTCAGAGTTAGACAGATGGGCGAGACTTCCAGGCACCATGCACCTTTATTTTATAACATTCCTGTGATCTTATCTCTCATTTCTCATTTGGCACTTGTGAATATTTCCAAGGTGTTCAGCGTTGAAAGAGCTTAACCTGCCATGCACATTGACAAAGAATGCAAGTCCAGCGGGCATTTTGGGCTGCTTCCCTCAAGTTGTCAGCAGCTCTTACGACAAGGAAACATGTCAAGGTCAAGCTATCTCTACATTCCATCTTCTCTTATTGACTTACGCAGGTGTCTACTTTGAATTAAGCAAAACCAGTTTTGCTGAAGGGTCTTGTAAACAACTTCGTATTAAAAAATTATCCGTATTTCGATTTTTCCATACTAAAATATATTATAAATCCTATCTTATCGTCTGGTGAAAGGGAAGAACTTCACATAGACATTTGACATTAGCACCTAACCATCCATTATTTAGTTCATATTAGAGTCTGCCTGTTGAAAGAATAAAGCTAGACTTTACTGATCCAAATGAGGTATGGTCCAAGGGTGGGTATTTACATCAGAATTAATCAATTTTCCATGGTTTGCATAACTCACAGGATAATTCAGACCTTGGAAAGTATTGTGTCAGTAAGTAAACCCTAAATTTCATATTTAAAAGTTTATTTCGCATTTTGCAGCTCATTTCGAATCATTTCGTGACAAAATATGGTAGCAAAATGCACTTCGCACCTTTCAAAAACATGAAAAATTAACCGTACAATGTGTTATATCTAAAGGCACATATTTTTGGTAAAAAAAAAAGCAAAATTTCAGTACAAAAACAGTCAATTTCGGGTTCAAAAGCGATAAATAAAATGAAATTTCGCTGTTATAGCGGTGAAAAAGCAGCATATAAAATGATGTTTTGGTTTTAAAAATTTGAATAGAATCCCAAATTTTATTTAAAAACCACTATTACACAAATAATCATATCCCTTCTAATAGCACATTACATCATTACCAAAATATTAATTTTATTTCTGTATAAAGGGGTCCATTTTTGCTTCTCAAAGGTTTGCAGCGGAATTAATCAATTTTCCGTGAATTGCATAACTCACAGGATACTTCAGACTTCAGAAAGTGTTGCGTTGGTATATAAACGGTAAATTTCGTGTTTGAGTCTATTTTGCATCATTTCGTGACAAAACAGGGTAGGAAAGTTCACCTCACACCTTTCAGAAACATGAAGAAATAACATTACAATGTTTTATTTCAAATTTCGTGTTTTTGTCAAAAACAAAATATGCATGCCTCTAGTGATATCACATTTTGGGTTTTCTTCAAAAAGTCAATATGCATGGCCCTAGGCATTGGTGTTCTTTTTGAGCGTGCCTTCATAAAGTTCATATCATTACTCATCTTCATATTTGGGATTAGCGAAAAGTGGCACAAAAGAAAAGTAAAATAAACCAAATTAATCAATAAATTGGGAACCTTTATGACGACATACCAAACACACCAACATTGTGTTTTTGAGGATTGATTCATAATACTCCTAAACTAGCACTGTTCAATTTTTTTTATATAGAATTTCAATTATAAGAAAATTCTTGTATATTGTTAGTTTGGAATTCTCTCTCTAAACTGGGTTTACCGAGCTGTGAAATCTTCATCGCAGTAGTCTTGTTACAATAAACCTCTGTGCTTTTTGCAAAAGAAACTTGCCATGCCTTTAGTTCCACTGCTTACGGACAAACCTTGAACTACCTGACATATGTTGCTAATGATGACTTATAAGTTGAGGATCAAATGTAATGGATGTGGTAAAATCAACCATAATATTATAGCACCAGATTTATGTAGACAGAAGTAATTTTGGTAATACTTACAGAGACGGAAAATTCTAAGCCAACGAAGACTACCAACGGCAGGTACGAAAAGAGCCAAGCTACAAATCGTCTGACACCCAAGAAAGAAGATGAACAATTACCAGGAATGGAAAACAACCATTCCACACCATCTTCCAAGGTAAATACCATCATGTTGTGTCTTCGAGTAGCTGGTAGAAGGTATGACTTCTATATTTTAACACTTAACTACTATGGACCATATCTCAGACCATGATCATTAATCTTTTACTTTATTTCTCGCACCCCTCCAACCACAACCAAACCCTTCTCCATACCTTTCAGGGGCCGATGGGACAGTGGTTTCGTCCTTTCCTTGTAATCAAGGGGTCCCGGGTTCTATACCTGGTGGAGGCACATAGTGGTTTGGATCCCACTTTAAACTGTAGGTCCAGTCCTGATTAGCCTTACTGTGCATAAAGTGGACTTAAAACACCAAATCAATCAAATCCACACCTTTCATTTGGGGTGCTGGATATATGCTCTCAAGGTCATACCTTTGTCCAAATCTTATTGAATTCTGTTTTCGGCGAGTGGCCTGACAGACGTACCATAGTAGTTGTGTGTGTTTTTGATACATTGTCCTTCAAATGGCTCATTACGAATTTTCAATTTCATCCAAAGGTTACACATTACGTTTAAGTACTTCTCTTCTGACAATATAGAAATATTAAGAATTTAGAATTTCCAAAGTATGAAGGATCCATTGTTGCATTTTTTTTATTCACTTTTTCCCCTGTGCATAAATGATGTTGCATTTCTTGAACTAAATAATAATAATAATAATTTGAAAACTGCTTTGCAATATTCTACAACCATGTCAAGTAATGTGAAAATAGCAGTTGCAAAACGACTAGTTCACTGTTCAAAATCAAAACAGGGATCTAACAGACCCCCGTGTATTATGCGATTGTGAATTTCCATTGGGTTATGGGAGTCGTAAAGGTTAAAGACGGAGTGGCTTAAGGTGCTGCCTAGTGGTGGATCCAGGAATGACACTTGGAAAGGGTACATTTTTCTCAATCACCTCGTAGAAGGAAAAGTCTTCTAACTTCTATGATCTAATGCCTGCCATTTTGAGTGTGGACCTAGTCGTCATTTCAAATCCAGGAGATAATATCATAATCAGTGCTTCAAGTGAAGTGAAGAGGGGGGGGGGAAGGTATCCCCAGCTACAAATTTTTTTCAAAACATCCCCTCCAGTCGTCTCATTTCCACCATGTTAAACCATAGGAGGATCCTTCAGCTAACCCCAAGGCTCAACAAAATATTCTCCCAGCTAACATTTTCCACTTCAGGCACTGATCATATTCATTCTTTCGGAGGACCTTTGTTCTCCAATATCTCAAGTATTTATTCCTAACATAATCATCATCATCCTTCGCCGTTTGCTGCCTCTGGCTGGGTTGGCATGGAAGTAGAGCCTCTCAATTTTTTCCTGGTCTTTCACCACTCCTCTTTCCACGGTGTTCCAATCTTGTCCTCTTTTCCTAACACACACCGCTATCTGCTCTTTCCACCGACATCTTGGTCTCCCCCTTGGCCTTATTCCCACTCCTTGTGCATTGTTGCATTGTAAGCTCTTACTGGTAGTCTTTCTGCATCCATCCTCTTCATGTGCCTGATCTATCCTGTCCTGAAGCTTCACCACACCCACTGTCTGTCGGAGATCCTGATACCTTATTCTATCCCTTGTATTCATGATGGATTAAAATTACTTACGTGAAATTTCGTATTTCCGCATTGCATAATTTAATAGTTAAATCCTATTAATTTTGAAGATTCTCTGCCTTCATTCAGTAAGGGTACAGCGTCTGGAGCGGAGATGGTACCGTGTCACTGCTTTGTTTGTTCCCGGGTGGCCGTACTTGCAATTTCTCCCGTTTGGTGGCACTGGCATGTGTATCCTGGTTTGCATCGTCTGCTTCCTGTTGTCAGGTGGCACTGCCGGCTGGTGGTTGGGGGGCTGAATCGTGCTGTTTGGTGCGGTGCAGTTCCTGTTCCCCGCGTGGCTGGAAGGGGGTTGAGTATGCGCACCGCATCTTTTCTTTTTCTGGTCGGGGATCTTTTTGAGGATGGGGTACCAAGTCGGGTGTGCCTGTCCATTGTCCAAGTTCAGTGCTGGTTTCTGTTGGATGATATCATGGGTTTCTTTGACAGTATTATTTTTTTCTTTTTCTCCTTTAATACATACAGAACAATTTTCTTCTTCCTCTCATGAAGAATGTACATAATAGTTTGGCTGTCAACAACATTATACATTATTATATCCAGTCAGCTACTGGAAGGGGGCTTCGCCCTCCCTTTTTCCTGATCATCCCTCATACAATTGTGACTTGGCTTTTGCCTTGTAATCAAGGGGTCCTGGGGCCAGTCCCCAGTGAGGCACATTATGCAGTGGTTTGGATCCCACTTTAAACTGTAGGTCCAATTCCAATTAGACTGTCTGTAATGTGGATTTTAATAAATTGACTACGGATTACTAAGAATGGTACACCTGGACTTCATTTGCGGTCTAAGGTGCTGTGCTTTGGGCTCCGACTGCGAGATGGCATGAGTTCAGTCTCTGGGTCTTCGGCCCATGTATAGGACCGGTGGCAACCTACCATCGTGAGGAAATTGAGGAGCTCCGCGTGAGTAGCATAACTTAGTCATGGATATCTCCTACAACAGCTGGTGATTCGATGTGCTGACCTCACGTCACACCATTACCGGTTGAAGAACTCCACACCTGTGGGTATGATTGTGGGAGGGAGACTGGCAGTCGGGAGATAGGCCAAGGCCCTTACGGGCTGTACAGCCACAGGAGGGAGAGAAGGGGGGGTATTTATCTATTAATGAGCCTCTGGCATCTAGACTCTCAGCCAGTATAACCCTTTGTGGAACTAGTGTTCTTCATGTGTGTTTGTGATTATCTTTTGATCAATTTCATGTCATCACCATTCACCCTCATCTTCGTGATCAACCAAAAGTGGCAGAATAGCAAACTAGAATAATCAATTCAATTAAATGTACATAATTAAGATTTTCTATT
Source organism: Lepisma saccharinum (assembly GCF_977018435.1). Classification (NCBI taxonomy): domain Eukaryota; kingdom Metazoa; phylum Arthropoda; class Insecta; order Zygentoma; family Lepismatidae; genus Lepisma; species Lepisma saccharinum. The sequence continues at coordinate 10,933,254 of NC_139254.1, read as the reverse complement.
GTCTTTAATAATTATATTAATAATCTAATTCTCTCATTTCTCTTTCATTACAGTCAATAAGTACTAGCTGTAAAAGTACAAATGAAACAAAAGAGCATACATCACCTTCAAGGCTACGGATACCACAACTGAGATGGACTCCTCCCTCAAGGTATGGTATCCATTGCATTTTTTATTGCATTATTCTATTGTTTAGACAGTGTTTCTCAACCGCTGGACTAATGCCTGTTACTGGGTCCTAGCATTGATTATACCGGGCTGTGTGGGTTCTTTTGAAATTTGTCATTTTAATTTACGCAGCAATTGTCATTAACTAATACTTTTTAGTTTAAGTGTTCCTAATTGAGTCGAAAGTCTAAGTTTAAAATTCAAGCTACTTATTATTGAACGCTGGAGTACAATATTTTCTCTGTAATTAAAGTTAAATTTACAATATAGTGACAGTTTTCCAAGTATAATATAGTCGTCAATTTCCTAATTAGTATTGACTGCAATATATAATATGTTCAAAATGCAACATGCCACTCAAAATCAACAATTGCCAAATTAATTTAATGATGTCGGCCTGATCCATTCGTTGACAAATAATTTAAACATATTTGTCAACAAGCCTAGAAGTAATCGAACTTTTACGCTTTATAAGAATGCATATTAATTAGAGCCTAGCCAATACCTCTTTGAACCAATGTGAAATATTCTTCTCCAATTATATGCATGAATTTATCAAGAAATTTGCTTCAGAATATTAAGATATCTGTTATTTATTATTTTCTTGTATGGTTATTACAAGCATAAGACAATAGTTTTTCATTGTGACGTTTCAACAATGTAACATTGACAACATCCATTATATAACGGATTCTTTTTGTTTTAAAAATTGCTAACCATTGTTATAACTGTATCTTTAGTCAAGATAAAAATAAATGTCTGATGAAGGGAGCGTGTGTTCTCCTGAAACGTCACAACGAAAAACTGTTTTCTTATGCTTGTAATAACCGTAAACTACAGGAAAATAATTATACAATGCAAGCAATGCGTACATACAAGAAAAACTGTTATTTATTACCTATGTGAAGTTACTTAAGTGACATTTACCACATCCATCATGAATGTATTTATTTGTTACTTAATTAAAAAATTCTGTTTTTTGTGCAAAATAAAAAGTTTTAATTTTGCATAATGTCATGTGTCATTTTATGGACCCCGTATGACAATAAAAATAATACATTGTCATAACTACATTTGAAAATGGTTAGGCTAAGTCCAAAGTTCCACATTTGTGCAATATTTATAATAATTTAGTCATATGATTGCTCAAAATTTTATTCAAATAATAGAATTAAATGTCTGAAATTACTACTTAAACCTATTCCATAAAATTATGATGTTTAAAAAAGCCAATTTGTATATCATGACAAAATTTTCAATAAATACGGAGAAACTAGTACTCACTTTTATCCGCGAAGCTGTTTTTTCTTCTTTTTCGAATAATTTCAGTGGCCACTGCCACCATCCTCGTTGGAACTTTCTGCGCTGTTGCTTGGCGTGCATCTTTTGTTCGTAGTTCTCTGGCTGCCGCTAGGTGCGCTGTTAGGTGCGCCGTGCATCTTGGTGCGTCGTCTGCTATTTCCGGGCGATAACTGCTGCAGTAGTGGAATCCAAGTGTGGTGCGTTTGCCCGCTATCGATGTTTAGTTCGTGCGGGAAGTTCATTATGGCATGCGTTTCCTTGATTTTGGTGTCTATGAGCGTGTGGGCAGTGTGTTTGACTCGAACCTTTTGAATTTTATGGCTATTGTATTTGATATGTCTAGCAAGACCAGTAGTGGGTTGGGCTTTTTTCGCATCTGCTAGGTGCTGTTGGATTCTTTCATTGACAGATCTGATGGACCTGCCGATGTAATGAGCCTTGCATTCACACTCTGTATCATATACACCTGGGTTGTCAAGGGGAGAGAGGAAGTACCGTTTGTGCTTGTTCAGTTTATCAGTTATTTTGGAGTTGGGTTTGTGTGCTACTTTGATGCCAAATGGGAGAAGGGCTTTGGCTATGCGGTTGGAAGTGGTGGGATGGTAGGGGAAGGCAAACCATTTATATTGGTCGCTGGGGGTTGGTTGTGGCTGGGCTGTTTGTGGATGGGTTGATTGTGGTAGGTTAGGGTGTCTGACCTGTATTTCCGCCTTACTGCACCAAGTGGAAAGTTGTGATTCAGTGTAGCCATGTTTCAGGGCTATTTCTGTGATGGTGGCTATCTCCTCTCGTAGATCCTCTTCTTTGCCACAGTAGGAGAAGGCTCTTCGATAAAAGTTTAGCCACACATTGGCTTTTTGCTTAGGGGGATGGCTGGAGAGAGCATGTATGTACTGGTTGCCTGCATCCGGTTTTCTGTAGACGGTGGTTGTGAATTTGTTGAGTGCACGGCTGATGGTGATGTCCAGGAAGTTGATTTTACCAAGTTTTTCATGCTCTACGGTGAAGTTGAGCCTGGGGTGGATGCTATTTAGCTTGTTCACTAGGAGGTTGAGTTCTTCTGCCTTTTTGTATACAACTATTGTGTCGTCCGCGTACCTTCCATATCGGATGTGTTGTAGTTCTGGAGTGTGGAGTATCTCTTTTTCAGCCAGGTGCATGACGATGTTGGCTAAAGGAGCTGATAGCGGGTTGCCCATCGCAAGGCCCTCGGATTGGTTGTAGAATTTATCTTCAAACTGAAAGTAATTGTGTTTTAGACAAACTTCCAATAGTCTGGTTATCTCTTGTACCTCTAGGGCCGGGATTCTGTTAGTTGTCAGCCATCTTTCAACTGAAAGCAGTGCTAGGTCTATGGGGATTGAACTGTACATATCTACTATATCAATGCTGGCTAATTTTGCACTGTCAGCTTGCACTATTGAAGTTACCAGATTTTTAGCATCGGCACTGTTGCGGAACACGTATGTTAGTTTGTGGTTGAATTGAGATATTTTGTTTTTTAGCCAGTTTGTTAGGTGGACTGTGGGGTAATTGTTCCAACGAGGATGGTGGCAGTGGCCACTGAAATTAATTGAAAAAGAAGAAAAAACAGCTTCGCGGATAAAAGTGAGTACTAGTTTCTCCGTATTTATATACTACCGCGTCTCTCTTTTCCCAATTATGAAAATTATCAAATTGTGAAATATTCTGAATTCATATTCATAACAGTTATTTTTGACTGACAAAATGAAAAACAAATATTTTAAATCATATGTGTTCTTTCTGACAAGAAAGATATGATACTTTCAAATTTATAATTAAATTTATTGAAATTATGTACATTTGCATTGGCATCAAGGTTTATATACAAAGGTCAACTCTTTAAAATTGTTCAATGTATAATATGATGTCATACTTGGTATTTTGTATCAACATTCAAAAAATGGTAATTGTAATCATTAGATAAGTATACTGTGCATTCAAAGCACTTATGGACAAAAATATAAAACAAAAACAATTGAAAATAACCCATACTAAAAAATCTGGCTTGAACTAGTTGCTCTAATACTAGTTGTCTGTGACTTGATAAAATCTCAGGATGGATGGGAGATAAGTAAAAATGTGGCTATTGGGGAAGGTTTGATATTGGTTGGATATTTTGTGAGATTATACTTGATAAGTTAATCTTTAATAGTTTGTTTAAACTATATGGAGACATTTTGTTGATAACAGAAGCTTGAAAATGCTTTTATAATGGAATAGTCTTTGAAAAGAAAAAGGAAAGATTTGGAACTGGTGAAAAGTGCCTAGTTTGAAAATTGGAAACAGTAAATTATTATCTCCTGGCATCTGCATTAACTAGCTAGTAAATGAATATTTCATTATCTAAAAATGAAATGTTATGAGAAATAAGACTAAGTGAGTGAAATATTTTATTTTCTGCATTTTGGATGTGAATAAGCCAAATGTGAAGTTTTGAAAATTGAAGGAAGTCATCTTGTAGACCTGATTGAGGAATTTGACATGTTGAGTGTGCTCAGATGTAGAACTGATAGATGCCAAAATATTTAGAGAAGGACTTGCTCTGCCTCGCAAGGAGACAGTAAAGAAGTGTTTTCTTCATATAAATAACATTATATGTTATAAATGTTCTTTCAAATAATTGCATAATTTGATGCTCTTGTAACTTGTTATTTCTAGTTATTTTATCAATGTAATAATTATAAAAATATTTATTTTATATTATATAAGCACTATTCTTCATATGTAAGCTGGTATTCCTTTTCAACATATATCCATAGCTACCTACTGAGCTATAACATTGATTTGAATTTTTGACAGTTATATACGTAAAATGATGTGCCAATCAAGACTTCATATTTAACCGAGGACATTTATCAAAGTGAATGATTAGTTGAGAGATAGATTAGACTGAATTGTCTTCTCGATATTTAGTCACACTTTCTTCTCTTTTCATCACGTTCCATTTATCGTCATACCCGTGAAAGACCGATACCACTGGTATCAGCTGATCCATATCTGTTCAGCCATAAAGTTAATCAATGTGTATTCACAAGTAAAATTGTTGGAATTGGGTCATCGAATTACAAGAGAATAATTTACCGGGCCAGAGTCTCACAAAGGTTGAGAACTACTGGTTTAGGATAATGGTATTTTATTTTATCAGTAAAATTACCAATAATTTTTTTCAATCCAATATTTCTACAGTGTGTTTCAGAAATTGCTCAGCCTTAATTTTGATCACTTCATATATGAAACTGTCTTAGGGACTCAGGTGTTTTTAAACTTATACAATGGAACCTCGGTTTTATGTTTTTCAAGGGAGCCAGACAAGTAAACTTAAGTGCAGGAGAATGTGAATTCCGGGAAAACTTTAAAACATGTTCCTGTATTGGGACTATAAACGTTGAATGTAAAATCTGAGTTCCACCATAAATGCCAGTTTACTTCATACCAGAAATGTAATAAATTAATTAAGGATGCAAGTCAGAGGGTCTTTTTTGGGAGAAAAATTTCACAGGGTTATAATTTGTGATGCCATGCTAATCTGTGTTTTTTTTTATTGATATAGTCCATATGCTGCACCTGGTGTTTGGGAATAGTGATTTTTAGGAGCATGCATATTTCATTTTTGACAAAATTACGAAATGTGAAATAACAGATTGCAATGTTAATTTTTCCTTTTTCTGAAAGGTGTGAGGTGCATTTTTTTACCATATGTTGTCATAAAATTATGCAAAATGAACGGCAAAATGCAAAATAAAAAATAAACTCTTAAACACGAAAGTCAGGGTTTATTTACAGATGCGACACCTTCTGAGGCCTGAATTAATCCCGTGAGTTATGCATATGAATATTGATTAATTCTACTATAAATATTTGAGAAGCAAGAATTCTTTACACAGGAATTAGAAGTAAAATTTTAATTTTGTGTAATAAGTATAGTTTTTAAGTCAAATTTAGGTTTTCATTCACCATTTTAATACCGAAATGCCATATTTATGTACCGCTTTTGATCCCGAAATATGCCAAGTTTTTGTACCGAAATCTTGATCTTTTATTCACCATAAATGTGTGGCTCTAATGGTTTTAGGGGAATGTAATTCTGGTTGGCAACACTACCAATACAGAATTTAATGAAAATTCATAATATAACAGTACAGGTATATCAGTTCATCTCAAGTCTTTCATAATAATAACAAGAAATCACTGAAATGAAAATGGATACTAACGGCAGGTACATTAAACAGTACATTCATGCATTTGTACATGATTTATTTTCTAGGTCAGGAAATCCATCGGACTCTAACACAAAGCAGACTGGCATCCCAATGCTTCCCTCCAAGATGAAGAAAGCCACGGGGATACAAAGTTTGGTCATGAGAAACAGGTTTGTTTACATTCTCTTATTTCAGTGGTTCTTTTATTATTTTTTTTTTACATGTGATCTATGGGTAAAAAAGTGATAGTGTGGGGAATGTGAAACTAGCGCAAAATTTACTTTAATGTATTGCGAATTTGAGGCAAGGGTAGTTCAATTTATATTGCAGGAAAATGTAAAATGTGGGAACATTACATCAGCTTTCACTGTATGGGGGAGGCTATGAGATGGGTCTCATAATTGAAAGCATTTTGTTTACCATTTCAAAAGCATTGAGCAGAGTTCCTACTCATTGTGCCAAATCAAATTTCATGACTCATCGTGCAACTTTTAAATAACTTTCCACAGTACTGTATAATGCTTTACATAGTAAGGAATAAGTGTTAAGGTGAAGAGGGACAATTTCACACCAGGTATCCATTTATTTCAATATCGTCGGAATGGGCACTGCTACTAAAGGAAATCCAGACAGAATTTGAGAGTATGAATTTCTCCCCATGTTGCAAGTGGAAGTGGTTTTTAAGGTTATTAAGCTAGATACCATGTTTGAAAAATATGATGAATAAGTATTTACAGAATCCCATGTATACCTTATGGAGAAACAACTTCAAATTCAACTTATTATGATAACGAGACAGAGTAAATAGGGAGAGAACCATGTGGTCAACAAATTCTGTTAATCTGTCTCACTAATCACTTTGGTAAATGCCCTCGGTTAAATCTGAAGTCCTGACTGGCACCTCATTTTTAGATATATACCTGTCTGGTCTGTAATAGTAACCAATCAGAATTCAAAATTAATGTGTTAACACAGATATATGCTGAGAAGGAAATACCACCTTACATTTGCTAAGGAAAAACATTTATGCTGAAACAGTCATAAGTATTTTTATGCAAAATATATTGATAAAAACAAGAAAAAACAAAAGTTACAACAACGTCAAATTATGCATTGGTTATCAAGACCATTTATAACATATAAATATAATTTAAATAAAGAAAATATTTCTTTATTTCTTCCTTCTTGAAGAAGAGTACTGGTAAGTCTTTTTCTTATATTTTAGCATGCATCAGTTCTAATTTGAGTATACTCAATATACCAATTTCTTCATCCAAGTTTTCTACAAGATGGTTTTTGGAGACTTATCTCTAAAAAACTATCCATGATATATCTTTTTTATATATATTTTTATATTCGCATATAACAGAAACTTTCTGTTGCGCATTTTGCTACTCATTTGTTTTTGTATAACTTCAATTGTTTATTGTGTGTATATCTAATGCTTTAAGAAACCTGCACTCCCATTGGTCAGTTCATATTGGGTGCGGTGCCTAGTTGCCGCCATCTTTGCACGGTAGCTTACTTCCGCCACTGTTCATGGAGAAATCACTCTGGCAGCAGCCGAAAGTCACAAGCGTTGTGGATATTCATCAAAAAACGTAAGCCTAACGTGGCTATATTTCATTCGTGGCATATCAGTGAAGTGCGGTGATATGTAGTTCAGTATCACAGGAACATTACAGTGCTGATATCATTCAGTGAAGAACTAGTGGCATGTTATTGTAACACCGGCTTCCAACTTCATATACACAGTTTACCGAGGCAGGAGTGCAGGACAATGTAATTAAATGTTGTGTGTACATATTACATTATAATATAACGCTATAGTTATTAGTAAGTGCCTGTATTTTCTTTACACCTCAAGAAGATCACGGTGAATTCAGCTCTATGGTGATACAATCCATTCCAGAGAGATAACCAGGGTCCTACCGGGCAGCATCGCATTCATATTGGTCATCTACGGTCAGAATATGCAAACAGTTTTCTACAAGATGGCTTTCATCCTTCAATTTCAAAAATTCACATTGGTTAAATCACATCCAAAATGTAGAACATATTTGTACCACTTTATGTCTTACTCCTCAAAACAACCATTTGAGGGGTTGCATTATTCGTATGCTTGCTTGATAATGCCGATAAAAGCAGATAACAATTCCCTGCTTCAAATTAAACTTGACACTTTTCACATATCCTTGGATTATTACACAAGTTCCAAATCTTTTTTAAAGATTGTGCCTTTATCAAAGTTCTTTCAAGAATCAGTTATGAAAAAAATGCCTCTACATAGTTTAAACAAACTATTTAAGATTAGCTTGTAATGTATAATCTTTTAAAAACATAAATACTAATTGTACAAATATAAAGCCATCACAAATTGCTACATGTGTACTTATCCATATTCCATCAAGATTTTTTCAATATCACAGACAACTAGTATCAGAGAAACTAGTTCAAGAAAGATTTTTAGCATGTGTCATCTTCAATTTTTTTAAAATATTTTTACACTAGAATGTTTGTGAGGTAATGTACATATTTGCTCTGTTACAGCTATTTTGCAATGTATATAACAATGTACTTACCTAGTGATTACAATTACCGTTTTTTGAATGTTGTTATAAAATACCAAGAATGACATCATATTATACACTGAACAATCTTAAAGAGTTGACCTTTGTATATACACCTTGATGCCAATGCAAATGTACACAATATCCAAGGTAACTTAATATATAAGGTAGCGCCATCCGAAGATTACCGATCATACACGAGCGTGTGACGTCTTATGGGAGCCTTGGGACCCCTTTGGTTATGCTCGGTGCTCCTTCGGTTATGTTCGGGGCTTGGCCGAAGCAAACGGCCACTATCTATTTCTAATCTGTGGCTGCTATCATTTCTATGCGAGGTTCAGAGAGGGAAACTGTTTTTTTACTTTGAGGGGGATATATTAATTATCATACTCTGGGATGGTATTGAGGTATTCCTTTAAAGATTAGTAACATAATTAAAACATACCACTTTTAAATGGGGAAAATTATTGTAAAAATTCATGTTTCTGAAACCTGATCGATATATTACAAAGAAGGTTGTCCGTGTTCTCATTAGCATTTCAGATTTCATAAATCGTGTTATGATTTAATAAAAATGTTGCATGTCAAGGGGGGGGGGGGTGCTGATATAATCGGTAACTTTAAAGTAATGACAATCTATTCTTAGTTTTCGCCATGTAGATCTGAAATAAGGGATTAACGGATAACAATATTTTCATCTTCACCTTAGCCACGGTGCTATATAAAAGTAGCTGGGGAGGTAAGAGGGGGTGGGGCGGTGCAGCCAATATAATCATATCACGTCACGTGCAGAATGTGTACTCATGGCAAAAGTTGGTCTATGTGGGCCAGGGCTAGTGTTGGCATCATAGTGGGGCAGGGGGTTGGGTGCCACAGTTCACAGCAAAATGAGTATACGAAAGAGCCAGATCTGGCCCCAAAAGTGCTAAGTTGGCAACAGCGTTCCCCAGCTGCCTCACAGAGAATGACCCCTTAATTTTTTTCAACTTTGCATACTCATATTCTGGAAAGGCCTACTTCCATTGCAGAGTGGGTAGCACTCTGCGATGCCCGAGATCCCAGGTTCGAATCCCAGCCTGGGCATGTGTGTGTTCTTTGTGAGTGTCTCTTCATCAGTTTCATTACACCATCACTCATCCTCATCATATCTTATTCTGATAGGAAGAAAAAAAAATCCTGACTTTTCTTTAATCTTTTCAATCAAGTTAATTTCCCTGATTTTTGCAGGTGATTAAGTGTGTTGGAGAGGTATTCTTGGGATATTAACCAGCCGATCTCATCCTTGAAGATGAGTGACGGAAGCCTATCTGGAAAACACCTGGATGATATCCCGAGAAAACCTCTTCATCATTCGCCTTCAGGAAGGCTTCGAGGATTAAGTGTGTTGTTGCAAATTACACTGGGCAACAAAAAAAAATATTTGGAAAATCGTCTAGGGTTTTTCAGCTGAATTAGACTAATTTTGATGCCCCGAGTCCGAAAATGACCTTGGTTTTGCTCAATCAGGTCAGGATTTTTTTCTACAGAAATTTCAAAAAAATCTGTTTTTCGTAAGAAAATCTAATTTCTGCTGATAAACCCCTGACAATTTTTTCCGTTTCCCTCAAGAAATAAAAGTCAACGTATCCAAATTAATTCATTATTTATTTACTACATTAAATTTGATAAGCATAATCATAATATAATAAGAATGAGCGTTACATGACACAAAAGTTCAGAGTTCAAGGCAGATATCGGCGTTTCTTCGATTTCCGTGTGTGAGCAGCTGCTGGGTTGTCTCTCTTCAGCGACCAGCAGTAGTCCGCCAGCATGACTGCGTCCCACCTCCCCTGGTACCTCTCCTCCATTTGGCGCATGTCCTGATGGAACCTTTCTCCCTGCTCGTCGCTCATCGCCCCAAGGTTTTCAGGAAACTTGTCCATGTGTGAGAACAGGAAGTGCATCTTTATACTCATCAAACACCCGAGTTTTTGGAAGGCCTCTATCATGCTGCTGATGAGTGTGGCGTGGTTTGGTGCCTTCGTGTTCCCCAGGAAGTTGTTCACCACCTGCACAAACGATTTCCAGGCGGCGCACTCAAGCGTGTTCATGGAGTTTTGGAACTCGGTGTCCTGTATGAGCTGCCGTATCTGTGGGCCATCAAAAATGCCGGCCTTGAGCTTCTCAATGGTCAGTCGAGGAAATGCTCGGCACATGTAGTTGAAGCACCTTCCATCCTTGTCCAGAGCGCGCGTGAACTGTTTCATTAACCCAAGCTTCATGTGTAGCGGTGGGATCAATATCTTCTCCCGGTCAACAAGAGGTTCGTTTATGATGTTTCTCGCCCCAGGTACTAACTGCTCTCGCGCCGGCCACTCTTTCTTTACATAGTGCTGGACTCTGTCTCGACTGTCCCACATACATATAAAGCATGGGTACTTCGTGAACCCGGACTGCTGACCTAGTAGAAAGTTCACCATCTTGAAGTCGACGCAGATCATCCATTGGTGCTGCTTATATTTGATTTTGTCAAGCACATACTTCACTGCTTCATATTTCTCTTTGAGAGTTGTGGAGTGCGCAAGAGGGATTGAGGCGAACTGGTTCCCGTTGTGGAGGAGCACACACTTCAAAGAGCGCTTGCAGCTGTCAATGAAGAGTCGCCAATCTGTCGGATCGTATGTAGGAGTGCCGAGTTTATGAAGAAGACCGGCGACATCTCGGCAGTACACGAGGTCTTCCTCCTGGCAGAAGTAGCCCATGTACTCCTCATGCCTTCTACGGAAGAAAGTGATACGCGCGTCCTCGCCAAGTAAATTTTTCTCTTTGAGTCTGGAGGCCAACAGCTCGGAGGAAGTCTTCGACAAGCTGAGATCCCGAACCAGATCATTCAGCTCACATTGTGAAAAGGGCTGCGGACCATCTTGTGTTTCATACTCCTGTTCTGTATATCCTACGTCGTCTGAAGTGGTGGCCTCGTCGTCGGTGTGAGGAAGCTGTGGGAACGCTGGTACAGGTATTTCTTCGCAGTGAGCAACTGGACGGCGGGCAGATGGAAGGTCGGGGTACTGGAGGATGTGCCGATTCTTCCGGTTGATGCCAGTAGTATTGATGGCGCAGAAGTAACAATCCGATGCATGGTCAAGCGGCTCCCTCCAAACCATCGGAATCCCAAACTTCAGTGAAGTTTTGGCGCCCTTAGTCCACCGCCTGAGGTATTCCACGCACGTCTTGCACACCGTGTGCGGTGCCCAGGACTTATCTTGGTCACCTAGCTTGACTTTAAAGTACGCCTGGTATGCGTGCTTCACGAATCTTGTGATGTTCTTCCTGTCCGCTGACAGCGTGTATTCTCCGCAGATGTAGCAGAAAACGTCAGGATTATTCCTGCATGAACGTCGCGCCGAAGCCATCTGAAAGTAATAAATAATATTATATTATAATATATATATATATAAATTAAGTGGTGTGAAAGTAATTAAAAAATATTATATTATAATATTATAAAATATATATATAAATTAAGTGGTGTGAAAGTAATTAAAAAATATTATATTATAATATTATAAAATATATATATAAATTAAGTGGTGTGAAAGTAATTAAAAAATATAGGACACTTCGACCCCTGCTGTAGCTCAAAAGGTTGACCTGATTGAGCAAAACCAAGGTCATTTTCGGACTCAGGGCATCAAAATTAGTCTAATTCAGCTGAGAAACCCTGGACGATTTTTTGCCTGTTACCCAGTGTTATCAACAAGAACTTTTTTCTACATTGCATTATTCTGATAGTTTATACACGTTTTCTTCTTATTGTGTTTCAGGAGCAACACCTTAGACTCTGTGTATTCTAAGAACCGACAATTGGCTAAGTCGGAAAATGTGCCTCGTTCAGTATCACAGAAGAGTAGCCCTTTGACGGATGTAAACACGCCAAGGAAAAATGAGAATGAAACTCCGAGACGATTCCAGAGTCCCTCTGCATTCTTGACACCTCAGAAACTTTCCACTGAACACAACTTAACCCACTACAGGAGCGGCAGCGGAACACCATTTTCTAGAGTGAGTTTTTGATTATTTATTTTTTCTACTAAAATCTTACTTCAATTATACAATGCATGCTAAATTTGTATAACCATAATTTTGTAATATAATCTCCAGTATTGTGCCCAGGAAGATGAAAACTTTTCTCTACTTGAGACCTCTATATTAATGGCAGAAGGCCTGTAGCACAAGAAGTGAAATTCCTGTGTTAACAGCGGAAGTCTCACAGTATAGCACCACTCATGGTGTGCACAAAACTGGAGTGTATGCTGAGCTCATTAAACCAGCTGACCATTGTTGTCTTACAAATGGAATTATCCTGCATCCTCCTTACTCTCCAGACTTAGCCATTTTGATTATTGGTTGTTTGGGCCTATGAAGGAAGCCTTTCTGGAAACACTTCACATCTGATGAAGTTCAGCAGGTCACGGGCTCCCAGTTTACAGCAACCAAAATATTTTTTTCCCAAGAGCACCTGCTCATGGATGGCATTTTAGCAGAAGCACCTATAGAGCAACCACAAACAAAATCTTCAGCCAAAAGCCTTTCTGCACCTTTCCCTCCATCCGTTGAACTCGGACCATAAGGAAGCATGCTCCACTCTACCCCTCCCCTCCATGCCCGAGTACGAGGCACAGGATACGCGGTTCTGTGCAGGTCCTTGTTTCGCTGTGGTCCCACTATAACTGAGTATCGCTATTGCAAAATTCTGACTATACAAAGGCCATCCTGAAAGTAATGCCTCTTCCTTCATAAAATTTTTATTTGTAGCAGCAAAAATATAAAACTTGGTGTCAAAATTCTTACAAGTGTTGTCAATAATCCAAGCCTATTCAAAGTATCATCCATCACACAACACGATGCTTACTTAAATTTATATAGTACAGGGTGATTCATAAATCTTTAAAACATTTTAGAAATTTTCCTACAGATTGACAGTGGTAATTCTGATGCTGTTAGAACAAACTCTCCACGTTTTTTGCATACGCTTCACAAATGCTGTGTCGACCTTTGCTGAAACTGCATTTCATCCTACAGTCATGGTGATATGGTTCCAAAGCTCCTGGACATAGCAGAGAATCCTACAGGAAGGCGTCAAAGCAGTGAAGGTTCTTGCGTATTCCAATGCACAAAACACCTTCTCACATTTAGCACCATATTTGCTGCTACTGCCTCCTAGTGGCAAACCATGGGCTCAAAAGTTTTCCTACAAAAACTTGGATAGTTTGTTGTTCTATCAGCAGAATTACCACTATCTGTTGCATAGTTTCTCTGTGGTGAATTTCTAAAATCTTTCACAGACTTGCGAATCATGGTTTATACTGTTCAGACTACATGGGATGGAGACTTATTCGACACGGTGTCTACCAGTCTGGAAATCCTGGAAAATGTCGGAAATTTACTGGTTTTTTTTTTCTGGAAAAAACAACATTTTTGTAGTAGTGCACTGAATGTGGTTAATTTTGAACACAGCAAAAAAGGACAAGTAAGACATTTTAGATCTGTTGTGGACAAACTATTCTTAAATTTGATATACTGATTATTACCAGTAGTTACAGTAGAAATTATTTTTAATACTTTAGGCAAAGTGTATTTATGATACAATTCATGTAGTTTTTATGTAGAAATATTCTGCAAAAAGTGGCTATTGGCAAATCCCACTTTCTTGTTTCAATTTTTGGATATTGGGATTAATACAGATTCTGTTACTAAATTTTACTCTAATTATTATTATTATTATTTATGCTATAACTGTTATGATTTTTTATAAAAAGAGAATTCTTAGTTAACTATAGTCAGTCCTGCCGTTATCACTTTTACATGTGAAGTTAATATTCTAAAAACTTAGCCAAGTTTGATTGAAAGTGTGGTGTTAGCTAAAATATAGTGACATTTAAACATATGTATATGAATTGCACTAAAGGCTTTAGTCTGGAAAATGTTGGTTCTTGGTCTGGAAAACCCTGGAAATGTCCAGGAAATTTGTTTTTATGAATTTGTAAACACCCTGATTCGATTATACTGCTCTTAGCTGTTGATGTAAGGAGTATAAACATGCAGAAATAATTATTTTCCCATATTACGATTTGCTATCTGCAAGGTAGTCTTCTTTCTGCATAATAGTTTTTCTTGTATGTACGCATTGCTTGCATTGTAGAATTATTTTCCTGTAGTTTACGGTTATTAAACAAAAAACATTGACAACATCCATTATATAACGGATTCCTTTTGTTTAAAAATTGCTAACCACTGTTATAACTAACTGTATCTTTAGTCAAAATGAAAATTAATGTCTGATGAAGGGAGCGCGTGTTCTCCTGAAACATCACAATGAAAAACTGTTTTCTTATGCTTGTAATAACCGTAAATTACAGGAAAATAATACTACAATGCAAGCAATGCATATATACGAGGGTCACTATTTATATTTTGAGCCTTGGCAACACTGATTGAAGTTAGTCGCGATTTGACGTTTGCACGGAATCGTCTGGCATTATTGACCATAACGTACTTCAAATGTTTTGTCAATAGCTTCATTTGTGTTGTTTATGTTGCCTTGGAGATTGCGCGACAACAATAAAATGGAATTAACTCGTGAACATTTTCGTGCGATGATTTTTTACGATTTTCGACGTGGATTATCAAGACAAGAGTGCATCGATCAACTTACTTCCACATTTGGCGATGAAGCCCCATCCTTTGCCACTGTGAAACGCTGGTATAACGAATTTAATCGTGGCCGCCATTCGCTCACCGACGAGATTCGCGAAGGTCGTCCAAAATCAGTTGTTGTTCAAGAAAACATTGATGCTGTGCAAAACCTAATACTGCAAGATCATGTGACATACTGTGAGATTGAGGCAACCATAGGCATTAGTTCCACCAGCATATATAAAATATTACATGATCATTTAGCTGTGAGAAAGGTATGTTCTCATTGGATCCCACACAATTTGACAAAAACTCAAAAAGACGCTTGCGTCAATTGGTGCAAACAAATGCTCAATAAATACAATCGTGGTGCTTCAAAAGACGTATATAAGATTGTAACAGGTGATGAATCATGGATATATGCATATGAGCCGGAACGTAAACAGCAGTCGACTGTATGGGTGTTTCAAGTTGAACCCAATCCAACAAAAGTTGTTCGCGCTCGAAGCACATCGAAACAAATGGTCGCCTGTTTTTTCGGGAAAACTAGTTATGTGGCAACTGTGCCTTTAGAGGAACGTAGAACGGTTAACTCTGAATGGTACACAACAATTTGTTTGCCAGAGGTCTTCGGTCAAATACGGAAAACAAACAAACGCCATCGGATCATTCTTCATCAAGACAATGCCAGCTGTCACACATCTCGTCTAACAACCGACTTTATGAACAGTCAAAAAATCGAATTGATGGGTCATCCGCCGTACAGTCCTGATTTGGCACCCAATGACTTCTTCTTGTTCCCGAATGTCAAGAATAAATTGCGTGGACAATGATTTTCGTCGGCGGAAGATGCCGTTGATGCGTTCAAAAACCATATTATGGAGGTGTCTCAAGAAGATTGGAAAAACTGCTTTGACAAATGGTTCGAACGAATGCAAATGTGTATTGACCATACTTCGAAAAACAATAAAGCAGTTTTCAATGCCAAATTCCTGTTTTTTCATTGTTAGGCTCAAAATATAAATAGTGACCCTCGTACAAGAAAAACTATTATGCAGAAAGAAGACTACCTTCCAGATAGCAAATCGCAATTAGTTTCAAATAGCAAATCACAATTAGTTTCAAATGAAATTTGAAAACAACATTCAACGGAATGATATATCAACCACTTTGTATTCTGTGGATGGCTTAGAATTAATTCCATACAGTATTTTACTGACATCAACCACAGTATTGGTTTACCAGTCACTCTCCCCCCCCCCACTTAGATATATGTGTGTGGGTGTACCTAGTTTGTAAGAACATTTCATGTTTCCAGATTGTCACACTAAGCACACATCCTAAGACGCACAAGGCAGATTTCACACTGAAGCAAGGATTTCACCAATCAGACTTGTGCCACTTGTCATTCCACTACAGTGTGAAATGTTGGTGTTGGTTGGTTCATTCCTAAGCAACATGTGCTGCATGTCGCTTTGGTCTGAAAGCTGCCTGAACAACATGCTGAAACGAAGCATGTCAAATTTGCAGGGTACATGTTACAACTGTTCTTTTTCATTATTATTATTATTTTCCAGTTAATGTCTAAATTGAGGAGGAGCAACAGTTTCACCCAAGATAAAGAAAATATTGAACCGTACTAAACTAGACTCAGAAGAATCATACAAATTGGAGAAGGAATGCAAGGGTGTTGCACATGTGCCCACTTGATAGGAGAGACACCACTAAACAGTATTTTAACATTATATCAGTATGTGTTTATATCAATAATGTGTCATACTTTGATTTATAATGGGAATTTCAAGTAATGGATATTAATTTCTAGCAGGTTTGTGTTTTTATGTTGTTGATAGGGAAAGATAATTAAATAAACTTACCGAATATATTTAATTGCTGATAAAATCACACCAATCAATTTTGAAAATCAATGAAAATTATAATTTGTAAGTCACATAGAACAAAAATATACATAAAAGTTACAAGACTTTATTTTTGTTTAATGTATTTTAAATGAAAATACAGCCTCATGACATTTATGTACAATTTTGTTCAAGGTTTCATGTAACAATGCAAGATAAAAGTTGCCAAAAAAGGAAGGACCACTTTTTTTATTTGACATAATAAAATGTTTCAAATACAGTGGAATCACGATTTTTAAGTTCCAGGATTTTACAACTTCCCGCATTATACATTCAATCTTCATGGTCCCAACATAGAAAAATGTTATAAAATTTTGCTCAATTTTACATTTTCCATTTTTACATTTTTTAGCTTGGTTCCCCGAAAATGGTAAAATCGAGGTTCCACTGTCATTAGTTACGTGTGAGGTTAAATTGTTTTGGAAGTATTAAGACAGTGTTTTTTTAAAACTAATTGATCGTGCGAACAATTAATTGAAGCTGTTAAATTTAGTATTGTTAATTGCAATTTTAACTATCAACATATATATGAATACATAAATTACATACTCACTTCATCATACATTAACCTGTAGTGGTAAGAGAGTTATATGAGATAAGGTGTGCATATAACATATAATGCACAAAAAGAAATAATAGCATAATAAAATTACTGTGCGTTACCGAATATTAATGCATCTTGGTTACTGGCAAAGCGGTTTGAGCATTATATATTTTGCAAGGGTTATCAGCTGGACCTAATTTAAATAACTTATATGAACATTGTAATTTTTTCATGTATTTAAAGTTATTTTTCTCTTAATGTAATATATTCTGTATTTCACATGCTTAGTTATCTTTTTTATGTAATAAATGTCCCTGGTGTGCATTTTCTCCTTTTAATGTTACAATATCTTCAGTAATTGTACCTTTTCACTGCATGTGCTGCAAAAAATACATCATCTAATAATGTTTATATACACATTGATACTGTGTCTGCAAGTTATTTTTCATTCCACTTTGCTCTGATTTTTGTAGAATGAATAGTAGAGTTTCCTCGTAAGTGTTTTGGTTAGTTTCTGCCACTGTTCTTCCATTGTCTGATTTCTGATTTCTGATTTGCAACTGTTTGGTGAAGTCCTGCCGTTTGATGAAATGCAGGGTGATTCAAGTCACCATACATAGCACACAAAGCTGGTTTGTGGTTACACAATATGTTCAATATGAGCCCCGTTACTGTGAATGCACATATCAATGTGTTTGAATCACTCAGTTTGCACTGTGTGCTGCATCTTGACAGAGATCTTAGAATATGCATGAAGAGTGTGGCGTTACAAGTGGCCAACATCTCTAATCTTCTCCTGGTACATATTGCTTTCAACTGACCCTACAGATGAAAATCCAGTGGTGACTAGTCTGGGGAGCATGGTGGCCATTAAGAAGATGGAAAATGCATCATCTTCGTTTAGACCTAAGTGCATTACTGTATCCTGGAGCAAGGTGTGTGTCTGTGTTTAGGTTGTTGATCAAAATGGGGCCAATTACTTTGATGTCCCAAAACCCTCAGAAGACTATCACAGTGAGTGTGCTAAGTATGTATGGCGACTTTTGAATACCCCTGTATATAGCAGAAATAAAATGCTAACACATCAAAACCAATCTCCTTAACCTGCTCTGGGGCTCACCCAGCCTATAATAAAGTGGAAAGTCCAGAATCACTAGCCTGACCTTCTAAAATGTATAGGATTACCATGACAATAGTACCTGGGGGAAACCCTGGGGGGTAAAGGCAGTCAGGGGCGTGATGCTGATCACCCCACTCACGACTGGATCAAGAAAGTGTGGGGCATTACCCCCACACCCCCTATACGCCTTCATGGCGTGGTGCTGTGCACAGGGGAGCACTTTACCTTTTACCTTTTATCACAATAGAACAAGTAGTCATGCACCATGCACATTAGTGCATAAAATGTTTAAATTGTGGTTACTAAATCTATCTTTTTTAGTAGGTTAGCTGTAGCGATGGATGATATTGGAAATCGCCAACACTAAAATATTTCAGCCATGATATGGGAGTGGCGCTGCCAAATATTGTTATCACTGTACAGTTATTTTTTAAGGATATCAAAGTGAACAAATTTGTAATGTGGAAAAATGCATAATCAGGATTCGGTCACCCAACACTTGTCACATTTGAAAATATATGGCAATCTGCCTACTGTGGATTGCATTTTTTAATACTTTATTTGTTCATAAGAACTTTGTGCGAGTGTGTGTATTAGCACTTCTGAGAGAGATCAAGATAGTATGTTTTATACTTACCACATTCCTCCAATTTTCCTTGTTTTGTTAGCAGTCTTTATGATTCACGGCCTTCATGTCGAAGAAGCTTTTGATTTGATTTGATTTTTGTTATTTAGTGTGTCTTTTCTGTCACTTTTGGCTAATCACAATGATGAGGATAAATTGTTGAAGGAATACTCGCTGAGAACACATGCCCAGGCCAGGATTCCAACCCAGGACTCCTGGAATCGTAACGTGCCGTGCATCCATTCTGCCAAGGAGGTCTACAGAAGCATTTTGAAAACATTCAACTAGATTAACTATTGACGTACGCTATTCCTTTTGTTTATAAAATATATGTATATATTAGGGATGGGCCGATATGAAATTTTGGCCAGTACTGATATAAAATTAGAAATGGTCCTTGAAGAACCTGAAATGTTCATTGATCTCCTTAACACATTCGGGTCTGGCCTCGTGATACAGCATTGTTACCTCTGGTCTGCGGTTTTTGGTTGTTTTTCAAAAAATCATAAAAAAAATATTTTTAATTTGTTTTTATTTACCACATATTTCTTAAATCTACAAAACTTCCTCTTTTCAATGAACAAAAATTTGTTAAATTTTCTTTTCATTTTCATACATTTTTTAATATTTTTTCAGCAATGTTTTGTGAAGAAGAAAAAAGTACAACATTGTAACAAATGTTAATATAGAGATATTTTAAGTTCGTAATCTGGAAATTTCAATAATTAACTACATAAACTATCAAAGCATCTTTTGAATCTTGCATAAGAATACTTCTTATGTGCACATAACAAAAAATAATTACAAATTACAAGTAATTATCTTTTGCATGAAAAAGTGGCTGCAGGACAGGACCAGATGATGTTTCAGTTCGTTCTGCGTCATCTGTAAAAATTAAACAAATAAATAAATAAACTAAATAAATAAAATAAATTTTCATTTGACATACACTATACAAAATAATAAATGGAAAAACTAAAAATACATCAGTGCATGTAGGAGAATCAAGCAAGAGGTAAGATGGATAGACCCAAAAAAATTACCTCTTCTCACTTCATTCATAAAATACTAGAGTTTGCAACACTGTTTATATTGTCAACAATTAATTATTACGAATATAACCTACCTTCCAAATCTTCAAATTCATCTGCATCATCAAAATCGTCACTAACTTCAAACTCTGAGGCGGAATCCTCTATGCAGTCTGGATCTAATTACGCCATTCTAAACAATGCACAGTACATCAACGCGACAACAAACAGTCGCAGGTGCGAGATAAAAATAGCACATGAGTCACCTAGCGGTCAGAATTTCAACAGAGGGGCTTGAATGAACACGCGCATGAGACGAAGTACGAGCATAGCCCGTCGTTCAATCAGCAAAGCGATTGCATACCGCAGGATGGGCTATGCCCGTCGTTCGTCCACATTGACTTTTAGTGCACTGTGGGCTATGCCCGTCGTGAGACCCCAATGTGTTAATAAATGTGTGTTTCGAGGTGACTGCAGTGCAAAAGAAGTTGAATATTTAGACAATTACTTTTTTAGAAAGTAGGGCATCAAGATTATCCATAAAAATTACAACAAAATGGCAGAATTTTGAACTAAATTATGAGATTTTTTTTTGATATATCGTATCGGTAAATTTACCGATACGCCTATATCGGCGGATACCGATAGAATACCGATTAATCGGTCCCATCCCTAGTATATATGTACTAACAAACTGCAATTTTTCCTAGCAATGTGAAGAATGAAGTGTGTCCAATAGTGGAAAGGTTAATGCTTGTATTATTTTTTCCTTGTATTCATTAATTACTTCAATTAGTGGAAATTTGTAATGAATTTGACTTGGTTTTTTAACAAATTTGCCTAATATGACAATCAGTGCCATGCAACCCAAATGCTTATATGTCTACAAACTACATGCAAGACTTACTTCTACCACAAGGCATACCACCCTGTGATGTAACACCAATACATAAGTGACAGCCAGGGCTTGAGATCGACTAGAGCAGACTGGAATGTCACTTTGGTTCGTAAACTGGTAAGGATGTCGAATCAACCCTTCCTGATAGAAATGTGTATAATACATCGTTGGAAAGGGTGTGATTCAAGGATTTCAGAAATGTATGATTTATGGTGAGGAAGCAATGGCAATGGAGGGTATTACCTTAATTTACGTGCAGAATGCTCTTTTTCTAAGGAAGCACATCACAAAATCACAAACATTAAATGAAAGTGAAAGTAAAGAAAGTGTAATCTAACTTAACCAAACCTAATCTAATCTAACGTACTATCCTAACGAAACTTAATATAACGTAATGAGGGCAAACCAAAGAAGATGAGAAAGTAACATAAGAAATTCTAACACAACTGAACGTAAGGTACCATAAAAATAACATGTTACAAGGAACTTCCAAATTTGGCTGAACAGAAACTTTACTGTTGGGTATAGGTTCCTCAAAACAAAAACCATAAATACGGATCAAAACTCAAAATAAAGAAAGTTGTTTCCTCGTGGAATTTTGCATATATACAGTACTGTTCAAATTAATGCGGACAAAGAGAAAAAATATATTTTTTCCATTTTTTACTCTTTCTTGGAGATGTACATAACGTACACTTACACTAATATGAAATATGTCCTCCTTTGGCTGCTATTAGCTGCTTGATGCGGTTTGGCATTGATTGAACCAAATTTGAACACACAACTTTGATATCACTGTCATGAAACCACACATGAATCACATTGGTAATGACCTTTTGCTTCGTTGAACAGTCCTTTTTTGCAACACGTTTCTTCACAATACCCCATAAGTTTTCTATGGGGTTCATATCCGGTGAATTCCCTGGCCAATCTAGAATCGTTAAATTGTTGTCAGAAGCAAATTTACGTACAGACTTTGATGTGTGACAAGGAGCTAGGTCATGCTGAAAAATTTCTTGCCCGTCGTTAGTGGGATTTTGAATGAGTGGGACAATTCTGCACCTCAATATGTCAATGTATTTTGCGGAATTCATCATTCCATCCACTGGTACGAGCCCTCCAGGTCCACTGCAAGTAAAGAATCCCCAAAACATTTGCTTGGGTGGGTGTTTGACTGTCTGAATGCAATGTTCAGGTCGTAAAGGTTCACCTGGACTTCATCGCACAACAGATGCTTTGTAGCCATGCACTTCAAAGTGAGACTCATCTGAGAATATTACCTTCCTCCAATCAGTGACTGTCCATTTCTGGTATTTCTTATCCCATTTTAGGCATTTCGTCTTCATTTTAGCTGTCAACAATTGCTTTTTAACCGGTTTCTTGGATTTTCTTCCAACTTCAAGTAAGCGTCAACGTCGAACAGTTGATGCATCAATACTGATCCCAGCAGAAAGCAAATCACGTTGCAGGCCAACATTTGTTTTGTATGGGTGAATTTTACTGTTTCTTAGCAGTAACGTGTCACTTCTAGGTGTTGTTTTGCGTTTTCTACCACACTTTCCTTTTCGCTTTGGAGAAAAACTACCACTTGCCCTGTAGTTTCTGATAATTTTTGACACCGCTGATTTCCCAACACCAGCCTCTTCAGCGATTTGCCGCACAGTCATCGATGTGTTCTCACTCAGTGTAATAATTCTAGAACGTTTTCTGGGTGTTATATCCATAATGAAAACTCGTAGGAACACGGAGCCCAACAAAAGCGTGTTTACTACAGCCAAGCTCTCATGGAAGTCTGTTGGTTAATAATATTGGCATTGCACAACGACAACAATGAAACACCAACAACAATGCTTCAAACCTTGCAATTGTTGTAAACATTCTCAAGTACGCATCAAAAAGTTAGCTGATACTACTAGTATAAATCTGTTACGTATTTATTCGATTATCTCACATAAAGAGTGTAAAAACTAAAAAAAATGTATATTTTTCTCTTTGTCCGCATTAATTACATCCACGTTAAAAACCACAGACTGGAAGCGATGTTTTTTTTGTTTGAAGCTGCGCATCTTGGTTCGCTTACAACATGGGGATAGAAATATGGGGGAGATGCATGTTTTGATTTGAGCTTGGAAAAAACACGATTGTAGGTTTTATCATGTGAACCTAATAGTTATATCTTTTTTAGTAAAGTTGAAAATTGCAATCTTATGTGTGACGATACAACTCACCATCTTCAATATAGTTGTTACAAGTGGAAATATGAAGGTACGCTTGCTGCCATCTTGATATCCACCTACTTCAAAATTTTTGGCTTCAAGTTGGCCATGTTAAAAGTTCTGGTGCCTGGATGTCTGGGTGCATGTTTACAACATGGATTTGATACAGAAATGCAGCTGTGGTAAGTAATGTAAGAAAACGTGATGTTACTTCACAGAATGAACAAAGGGCGTTTGTGCAGTATAGCCCGTAAATATCTGGAATCTTCCCGTCCCCACTTATCAGAAATGGCAATGGGCTATTCTGGTTTGTTTATTTTAAATATATATATATACATTTTTTTTTACATATTTCACTACATTTTTGCTTATTCTTTAATAGTATAATGAAGATTTGTGTACCCTGTATATATAAGCTTTTATTTTTTCTTCTATGTATAGATGTGTTGTTGAGAGGGGACTTACGAGGTGCATTCAAGTTCTAAGGTCTCCTAAATTACTTTGAAAAATATACTCACCTCAGAGAGCTGAAACTGCCGTCACTTCTCAACATAATCACCTTCTAGACATTGACATTTTTCACAACGCTGACGTCACGACAGCATGGCCTCTGCAAACGCTTTTTTAGGAGTCTGTTTTGTATACTGATGCAAGAGAGGAACGTCCGGAAAATGTGTGACCACGGAGACTGTCCTTGAGCGTTGGAAAGTGCCAAAAATTGCTAGGTGCGAGGTCAGGTGAGTATGGATGGAGCATGTGATTCACTTCAAGTTTGTTTTCCATGAAGAGCGTCTTAGCAATGGCCACCCGATGAGGAGGTGCACTGTCCTGATGAAAGAACACAGCTGCAGCCATTTCAGGCTGTTTCTTTCGCAATGCTTGAAGCAACTTGGTCCTCAAATCCGTTTCATAGCTTGTACCCATCATTATGGTACCCTTAGGATAGCAATGCGCGAGTATAATGCCTTCGCTGTCCCAAAATATCACTTTTCTCAGCAATGGGGTAACTGGCGACTGGTTCGTGGGCGAGGTTCCTTTGGTTTGTTTTCATACGACGTTCGACATTATTTGAACTATTGGACCCACAAACACACATTGTTCATGTCCATGATACCACCACAGCATGTCTCAGTCAATTTAAGATGAGTATCGATGGGTGTTACTCCACGCAGGTGAAGAAAATGGATAATAACACGCTGTTCTTTCGATGTAAATGATGTCATTCCCAGTTATCAAAAACATGTCCGTCATTAAATTGCACCACTAGCTTCCTATGGGCCGTATCGTGCTGTCATCTGACCTCATCAACCTTCAAGAATAAATGCTTCTTCTCAAACAACTCTCATGTTTATAACTGCTTCTATTAATGAAGAAAAAAATAGAACTTAGAACTTGAATGCACCTCGTAGTAGAGTTTGATGGCATCTATGTTGTCTATCTTTTGTGCCTTGTTTTTTTTTGTTTTTTTTTACTTTTCATTTGTTAATTATTGTTTGTCAACATGATTAAGACAGTATTGAGGATACATACATTATTATTTTTTTTTAAATCCTGGTTGGGAAGGCTGACTATCATTCACAATTTCTGTGAGAGGAAAATTCCAGAAGACTATTGTACAATGTATTTTATGTAATTTGATGTTTATGTACACCCAACTGCAAAAAGAATCAGTAGGTGAATTGCTCATCACCATTTTCATGCAGTCTATTTTCTACAATGTGATGATAATGAGTTGAAATAAAAGTGTCAATTAGTAGAAGGTAACATCTGTTCCAAGCAACAGAATTCCATTCCTTAAAATTATACAGGGTGTAACATAATTAAAGGAATGAAAATAGTGATGGACAATTTGCCTTCTATTATCTTTGCCGTTGGTTGTACTATCAGTAATTATAATAAACTGCGCCACTTCACTAGCTGTTAATCTCCTTGCTGTAGTAGTTAGAGACAAAAGAAAAAAAAGAATACCCTGTAAAGGAAGGTAAAGCATTCAGTTTCGTGAAAATTTCTATTTCATTTTCATTTGGGGGACAGCACCGAAAGGAGTGATGTGAATACTCCCTGTTTGACTAGTTCTCCCACATTTTTCCTTTATCCCACTTCCCTCCCGTAGTGTTTTATTGAGTATGGTGTAATGTTTTTGGATTCAAATTTTAGAAACAGGAAATTAACTTTTTAAATTGTTATATTTTTTAAAAAAAAATAATGTTTAGGTAAGTGCAATTATACCCAAAATCCGCCACCCTCCAGAAATTCCACTTACCAGTAGAAGGAGGCTATTTGTTTAAATACTAACTGTCGAAACCCCCTCCCGCCAGTTACCTCGCCCGGCCGCCCCGCCCCTACTAGTCTCGCTAATTAGCATAATATTTAAGACAAATATAACTTTCTCCTACATTGAGAACAAAACTTTTAAAAAAAGAAATAGTTTTACCCAAATCCTCTCCATCCAAAAACCAGTTACCATGAAATAGAGCTAAATTTCTTAAATATCAAATGTAAAATGTAATTTTACATAAAATCTTAAACATAATGATACCGTACGCTACTATCTAATTCTAATAACCCACCCACTCCTCCAAAGGAATTGAACAATCTTAGTGCAAAAGGTCATAACTCAAAAACGTGTGTGTGTGTGTGTGTGTGTCTGCGATAGATAATATCAAGATAAAGCATGTACTAGATTATCACACTCCTTTGCACTTTCCTTCTTTTGCTTGCAGTCTTGCAGTCTTTGCAATTCACGGCCTATGTCAAGATCATTTGAACACATTCAACTAGATTAACTAGACTATTCCATTCCATTATCTTGTAGGTTATCAGAAAATCAAAGTTTCGATAAATATGCTGCCCTTCCTTCTAGTTGGAGTTTTGGCCTTATTTTCAGTCCTGTCGCATGAAGTAAATCGTTAGGTGCACACCCAGCCTAAGTTATGAGAAAATTTTAAGCTGGTTTCTGTTTTCAGTTGGGGGTTTGTGTGCTCCGTGAACCCCCTTCAGGCGACGCCTCTGATTATTTTCATGCCTTTGGTTGTATTTCTTGTTACTGTCTTGACATACACTTTCCTTTTATATTCATTTTTTGTTTATACTACAAACTAAAAAATTTCCTAGCAATATGCAACAATAAACATATCCAGTAGTTGAAACATTAATGCCTGTAACATTTTTGCATTGTGTTGATTACCAGTTGATTGATTGTGGTGATTGTTTCAATAATACTACCTTGTTAGTTGGTCTTGCACTTCAGAGTGCATTACAACAAAACTAGGCCTATTCTGATTTCAGTTAATGTAAAACTAGAGGAAAAATTTGTAGTTGACTTTTTAGATACTTTTAAAACAAATTACCTAATATTTCGAATCAGAGTTGGATTTCATATTTTGTGTTAATTTAGTATTCAGTTATGACAATTAGGAATTCCTTAATGCCTTGCATGAAGATTGTGAGGTTCATTATAGCATTCGTAAAGTTGCTTTTTATGTGATGCATGAAATTTCTTGCGTGGAGAGAGTCTGATATGTTCAGTAAAAGTCTGCTATTTGCAGAAATAGAACGTTTATGCTTGCTTGAAACTGTCCTAGTTAAGAAAATAATATAATTTTACTGAAATCAATAATGGCGAAACATGCTGAAGAGTATTGTGTGTCACTGTTCTCAAAATGTGGTTAAAATGAGCAATAAAGTTTCAATTAGTTTATTTCTCCCAGAACATCATGTCCAAATTTTCCCTGAACCAAATACTATTTTGCCCAATCAAGCAAGTAGAGAGGGTGAGATATGTTCAGAGCCAGCCCTATTTCTGAAATGTAAAGGTTTAAGAGAGAAAGAATCCATTTTGCCCCCTTTTAAACTTTTTTTTTTTTTAGCCAAAAACAAGACACATCTTTGCATATTTGTATAGCATGCTCCACTTACAGGGATTGAGAAATAAGTTCTTACCATTTAAAACCAGAGGAAGATATCGTGATTTTTATTTTACAAGATACAGAAACTCTGAGTTCATACACCAATAGTGGATACACGTCCTTGCGCATGCATGCCAATGTGTAATGCGAGAACAAGCATGGCACTATTCATTAGAGCAACAGATGTGCGATGGGAAGGTAATTATGTGGACCATTTAATTGTCTGTTGGACAACTTGAGGTACACACATCAAATTGCATTTACCATTTTCGTAAACTCCGAGAGTTTCTACATTAACGTACAACTTCTTGAATAGGTAGTGTGGAAAACGGCACTGTTTTAGGCAGGGATGAAGCTAGTTGATCATTTGGGGGAAGGGGGCCCAAACATAAGATTTTTTCTATCAAAGTATTATAAATTAACAAACTATTTTTACACCATATAGGCCTGTAGTACGAAGGTCACTATTTATATTTTGAGCCTAACAATGAAAAAACAGGAATTTGGCACTGAAAACTGCTTTATTGTTTTTCGAAGTATTCTCCTTTATGGTCAATACACTTTTGCATTCGTTCGAACCATTTGTCAAAGCAGTTTTTCCAATCTTCTTGAGACACCTCCATAATATGGTTTTTGAACGCATCAACGGCGTCTTCCGCCGACGAAAATCGTTGTCCACGCAATTTATTCACGACATTCGGGAACAAGAAGAAGTCATTGGGTGCCAAATCAGGGCTGTACGGCGGATGACCCATCAATTCGATTTTTTGACTTCATAAAGTCGGTTATTCGAAGAGATGTGTGACATCTGGCATTGTCTTGATGAAGAATGATCCGACGGCGTTTGTTTGTTTTCCGTATTTGACCGAAGACCTCTGGCAAACAAATTGTTGTGTACCATTCAGAGTTGACCATTCTACGTTCCTCTAAAGGCACAGTTGCCACATGACCAGTTTTCCCGAAAAAACAGGCGACCATTTGTTTCGATGTGCTTCGAGCGCGAACAACTTTTGTTGGATTGGGTTCATCTTGAAACACCCATACTGTCGACTGCTGTTTACGTTCCGGCTCATATGCATATATCCATGATTCGTCACCTGTTACAATCTTATATACGTCTTTTGAAGCACCACGATTGTATTTATTGAGCATTTGTTTGCACCAATTGACGCAAGCGTCTTTTTGAGTTTTTGTCAAATTGTGTGGCATCCAACGAGAACATACCTTTCTCACAGCTAAATGATAATGTAATATTTTATATATGCTGGTGGAACTAATGCCTATGGTTGCCTCAATCTCACAGTATGTCAGATGACGATCTTGCAGTATTAGGTTTTGCACAGCATCAATGTTTTCTTGAACAACAACTGATTTTTAACAACCTTCGCGAATCTCGTCGGTGAGCGAATGGCGGCCACGATTAAATTCGTTATACCAGCGTTTCACAGTGGCAAAGAATGGGGCTTCATCGTCAAATGTGGAAGTAAGTTGATCGATGATAATCCACGTCGAAAATCGTAAAAACTCATCGCACGAAAATGTTCACGAGTTAATTCCATTTTATTGTTGTCGCACAATCTCCAAGGCAACATAACACAAATGAAGCTATTGACAAAACATTTGAAGTACGTTATGGTCAATGCCGGACGATTCCGTGCAAACGTCAAATCGCGCCTAACTTCAATCAGTGTTGCCAAGGCTTAAAATTTAAATAGTGGCCCTCGTATATACATACATTATATATGTACGTGTGTGTATGTAATATATATATATAGTCTTGTAAAGAAAAGGAGCAAGGGCCTCCTCGGTGGTGCATAGTAGCATCGTCGCCTTGTATTCAAGGGGTTCCGGGTTCCATACCCGGTGGATTCTCATAGTGGATTGGATCCCACTTTACACTGTAGAACCAGTCCCGATTAGCATTACTGTGTATAAAGTGGACTTAAAACACCAACTCAATCAATCAATAAATTGGAAAGGAACATCATTTTCTTCTGTAGCCCCAACAGTCTACGGATATACTCTCATGAAATCCACAGCCATTATTCGGGAAACTAAATTCAGAATGAAATCATTAGCTTAATGGCTGATTCACCAAGAACAATGTTATTAGTCTTTAGATCTGTAAATTTGCTGGAAGAAAATTGAGAAGTAGATAAAATCCTTTTCCGTGGTTTTAAATATAAAGTGCTGGAACCAGGTTTACAAGTATTGGCAACAGGGCAAATATGAAATGTGTGCGTAATGAGTTCAAGCTAGGCATCTCATGTATACAGTTCATACTGGAATTGAATCCAGTATCTCTTAGTTCAAGGCGACCGCGTTAAGCACTAGCACTATTCTATAGGGCGAGCCCGAGTCTTCTATGGCATCTGATTGTTCACTTGGGAAATGATGACGATAAGAAATTATATGCACACGTCTAATTTCTTAAAATTAATCTTATTTGTGTGTGGAAAACTGAATATATGATTGCACTGGATAAAACAAAGTTCCCACATGCTCAAATGATTACACTCTCGTCTTTGGTTCGGCAGGCTCAACAACCTGCCCAGGTTTGATTCCCGATGGAGGCACATAGTTGTTCGGATCTCACTTTAAACTGTAGGTCCAGCCTTACTGTGCGTAAAGTGGACTTAAAACACCAGTTCAAGGTTCAAGGTTCGATCGCTGGTGGTCAGGCCGGTAGCGAGAATTTGATTTCGGAAGGGGCTTATTCCTTATCGGCAGCCCCTAGCTAAAGACGAAAAGGTTGGGGGTGGGGGGAGTAAATGCGCTGAAGATGAATTTCTTGGTATATTGCAATTCACCATATACAAGATGTTTAATCCTATTAATGAAGTAAATTTAATTATTACTACACATTATTAAAATCAGTTATTTGTAGGATTTCGGGAAAAGACTGCAGCTTCCGAGCCCCTTCCCTGGGAACGTGCCTGCTTGTATTAGTTCCAAAATTTCTGTGCTGTTCCAACATCGAGAGGACAATTTGGAATATGGAAGCAAATTCTGCTCTCGAAACTAT
This sequence comes from Lepisma saccharinum, assembly GCF_977018435.1. Taxonomy (NCBI): domain Eukaryota; kingdom Metazoa; phylum Arthropoda; class Insecta; order Zygentoma; family Lepismatidae; genus Lepisma; species Lepisma saccharinum. The sequence goes on along the minus strand of NC_139254.1, from coordinate 10,903,030 downwards.
GGGACTCGATGAGATGACCATGCGCAACCGAATGAAAGAACTCTTCGCAGGCCTTGTCCCTAAATATTAATTTTACTGACTAATTGTAAGTTTTTCTCGGCCTCCTCGATGACGCAGTGGTAGCGATGCCACCTTGCAATCAAGGGGTCCCGGGTTTGATACCCGGTGGAGGCACATAGTGGTTCGGATCCCCGATTAGCCTTACTGTGCATACAGTGGACTTAAAACACGAACTCAATAAGTGGAGGGTTTTAGAAGAACTAAACATGGCTTTTTATGCATCGTACAACTTTGCTTCTTTTCACCCTACTTTTACAGTTTTTCTTCCCAAGAATTCCACTGAGTATAACACGTTACTAAACCAGACGTCCAAGGTTCGGACATTGGACAGGTGTGGTTGTATCATGTCTGTCCCATCGCCATTCCTTCGGCTCATCATTCATCCTCATCGTAGCATTTAACCCAAGAGGTAGAAAAGCAGTGTAATATAGACATATATAAATGATTGATTTGGTTTATTTTACTTCGCTTTTCTGACACTTTTTGGCTAATCGTGCAGATGAAGATGAAAATGAATGATGTGAAAATGATGAGAGGACCATCATAAAGAACACACACGCCCATTCCGGGATTCGAACTCAGGACCCCTGGCATTGTAATGCACCTTGTTAACAACTGCACAACAAATAGAAACAGAAAATGCTTGATAAGTTATTTGCTTCTCCATAACTCATGATTATATTATAAGTATTATTCGCTGTATGACTAGGGATTAATTATATTTGTATGTCTAGCCACCTAAGCAGCAGCAGCTTCTGCATTTGCAGGTGGAGGCTAAATGAAGAAAAATCACAGAAAGTCAGAAAGATATACAAATTTGGAACATAATACTTATAGAGCATGCAGACGGCTGTAAAAACAATTGCTACATACCTAGTTTCCTTCCTTAATTGAAACATGGTTTATTCTTCATTATACATGAGATCAACCACCCTGGGAGTCGAACCCAGGATCTTGTGTGGTAGTCAGACTCTCTTTTAGAATGCCAATATGTTGGATATTTGGTCGATCCTGATCCATTGTTTCCAGAGGAAGACAATCTGGCAGCTTCTCATTCGACAGTTTACTCGCGATGTAGGAAAACGAGATCACAAACACTTTGTGATGCTATCTTCTCGCGATTGCAGAAGTTTACCACCGCTCGGACAACAAATCCTACTTCAAACTATCTGACACATATCAACTGTCCACTAAATCAACAGATGAACCGACCGCTTCGATGTTTCTCCGAATTTTCAGAAAGTGGCCTTTCCCTCCTTGCAGGGCAGCAGGAGGGTTGAGTACATGAGAGAAGAACCGCTATGTCATTCATTCCCACGCCGAAAAAGGGACAAGCAATATAATTCTGTTCTTGGAATTTGCAACGCATGGGGATATCTTTTCTGAACCATAAAATAATTAACCCATAAAGTTCTAGCCACCCGGAGCTAAATCTTCCTGTTTGTGTCGTCCTCTCGGCGCCCATGGTGCCAGTGCAGGGCCAGATGAAGAGAAAGTGCAGGTTTTGGGGGGGATCCTGGATCTGGTGTGTAGCAGGGAGGAGAAGTGCATTTTCCATAGGTCTCAGACTTCCCTGACCATGGCGAACCACAAAACCATTAACTGCATCCTCTCCCAATACATCTGTTTGTCTTCAACAAGCAAGAAACAGGGAAATAAGAAAGAAATGCCTTGCTTGGGTTCGTGCTACTGAAAATTGAAGAAGTGTTTCAAACTGCAAGCAAAATTTACTGAAGAATTATTTTGCAATATTTGTCATGAAAGTAAAATTTCCAGGAAATGCAGAACAGTTTCCTGGGGCCACATGGACGTTTGCCGGGGCCAGTGCCCCCATGTCCCCCCCCCCTAACGACGTCCCTGGTTTTAGGAACTCTGGCAGGTTCCACTCGAATGTGATACCGCTAGAGGTGCTGGTGTCCGCAACGGAACGTGGTATTTGTCTGTTTATAATGGAAGTAAATGGAGTTTTTGCTGAAACGTCGGATACTTTTACATGAAGCATTTCTATGAATGTGATAATTGCTGTGATATTTGGTACAGTGGTCGTGAGGATATTAATGGAAATTAGACAGTCGACCACGTCCTGTTAATTGTGACTTTCATTAATAAAACAATTGAAAATGTATGCATGGAATGCTCTTGGTAAGTCTAAATTTTTGTGAATGAATTAGGTTAGTTATTATTATCATCATCGTTGTCATCATCATTTCTTTTATAGATATACACACTAAAGCATTTGTATTTTTGATGTTTACTGTTGCATTTCTTTGCTTGAAACTAATCGTGGCGATGATGATAACTGATGATTGCATGAAATGACAAAGGAAAACCCACAAAACTCCCTTAGTACCATCGACATACTTTCAGAACAATGGGACAAGCGATACGGAATGTTCACACTGATGTGATTAGTGACACAGACACTTCCAGACTAAAATTGCGTTCATTGCACATGAGGGTCCAAACAGCAAACCGTTCAGCACACGTTCATGTCGTATTCGCGACCTGCTTGTTACTACGGTCGGAAAGCTCCTTAAAGGAATGGTACTCAGACCGAAGCGACGTTCCACAGGGGGATCTCCCAATGAAGTGACAAGCGACATGGTGCCTTCAGTCTATTAGCAAGCATTTGCTGCTAATTGTGTGAACAATAGATCTAGGCAACACGATAAGCCCCATGTGTCACTTTGTTGATTGTGTGTCGCTCAAACTGGGCCATTTCCTCAATAGTTTGTAACGTGTTGCCGTAGTTTGTTGTTCGTGCATCCACGATACGATACGATACTTTGCACACCAAAGCGGCACGCAGCACTTCTCACTTGAGGATTTCACAAACACAAAGCTGGTTTTGTCTGCCTATCATGCCGCTACAGTATGAAACATTGCTCTTGATTGGCTCGTTTCCAAGTGACATGTGCCGTGTGTTGCTTTGGTTTGAAAGTGGCCTTGAACCAAAGAACCTGCGTCACTTTGGTGTGAAATCCCCACATAGATTGTCGCGTGCGTGTTGATTACCGACTGCTCGCTTCCAAGCGATACTTGTGGTTTGTCACCTCGGTATGAAATATCTCTCAGGATACTATTTATATTCTAATAACATAGAAACATAAATTCTAGTACACAATCCAACACTTGACGTTTGGAATCACATTGCCATGTTTCTTCGTGTGTTACGCACATGGGCGTAACTTGGAACCTAACTTTGAGGGGACAGATTCAAACGGCCTAATTTTGAGGGGGTAGAATCAAACTGGGACTAATTTTGAGGGAGCAGAATTAAACTGGAACTAACTTTGAAGGGACTGAATCAAACTTGGGTCTAATTTTATGATATTGTAAACAAACTGACATGTTCGATATCACTGCATGTATATGCAAATAAGTGATTCATGGATGAAATAAATCTTATCTTATCTTATCTTACCACTCTACATATTGACTACAATTTCATCATATGGCATTACATATTTCATAGTTACACAAAAATCGAGTATCTGGACTCGAAATATGAATGTCTTAGAATACACAACCACTGCAGTCATGGAGTATGCAGGATCAAAAGTACACACACTGAATGAAATTATTTATATATACACCACTGAAAGATCCTATTACTTATCCTGCACATACATGTATTTTATACATGTTCAGGGTCGTCTCTACCGTACGTGCAATACGTGCATTTGCATGGGGCGGCAAAATGTATAAAAAATGGAAGCTGCATTATTTGAGGCAGTTTGGTCTTCTTTGGGCGGAGAAAATTCAACTTAAATCCATTTGCATATGCAGTATAAAGCAGAAACGTTTAAGAAAAGCTAAGAGTAACTGTGAAAGAAAGCAGTGCCGCAGCTATTATTGTTATGCCTGTGAAAATGGTAAGCAACATCTACTGTGCGTGTGTGGTGCCAAGTTACAACGCTATCTATTGGTTGATCGTGCGACAGTTCGCCAGTCCTCCACCCCCGCCCCCTGTTATCGAGGTTTGATTTAAACTGACGTGTCACATTTGGCAGTCGGAAATAGAGCTGCATTGTTCTTTGACATGTTGATCGCGAGAGGTGGTGGTGATAGGTATTGCCGAATCGTGCAAGACACAATAGTAAGTACGAATAACTGCTTTTTTGTCGTTGCTGGTTGCACCTCATTTACGAACCTGATGGTGTAACGATAGTGCAGTTAGTGTATGTCGCGTGTGAGAATGCGCACACGTTTGTTAATGTTTATTTATGTTCCACAATGGGCAAATCACGGTTAGATGGACTTGCCATGATCTCAATTGAACATGAAATTGGTCAAAAATTAGACTATAGTTCTGTTACTCGCGACATTGCAAATAAGAAAGCTAGAAAAGTTCATTTGTAAGCTTTCCAACTTAAGGGGGAAAAGGTAAAAAGTGAATAGTGTAATCATGAAGAAATTGTGGTTTACGAGGCGTACATAATTGTACATACATAGTTAATTGTAAATAGTGATGAAGTAAAGATATGTTACTTCATGTACAACATTCTGGAAAATGTACATAATTATGTACAGTATAAATAGTCATGCTAAGAAATAGTGAAACAAAACAGGAGAGCTGAGAGTTCTGCACGTCGGCAGAAACTATGCTGAGTAAATGCAAGATATTTTTTTATTATTAGGCTTAAATATATATTATTTTTTTTATTAATGAATAACTTATCTGCTCACATTATGTTTTCTTTCATTTTATTATGTTAAAAATTGGTTATAGCATGTGAAATTGCCACGGATAACAATCTTAGTTGCTCATACATTACGTTTTCTTTGTACGTATTTTGGGGTGGGGTGGCAAGAAGTAAAATTGCACGGGGCGGCAAAATTCCTAGGGCCGGGGCTGTACATGTTATGTATACATTTTGTATTTTATACATGCATATATTTAATGCATTGAACATGTTGCAATTCACATATTCAGCATAAATATTGCATTAATGAATTTTAGAGCGAAAAAAGTTAATTGACAAACAAGAAATGCCGAAATTTCTAGCTGATGAGTGATGACAAGGAAACCAACAGGTAGTTTTGCAATATAGGGAGATTTCACACCACAGTGACAAGCAACATGTGACATATGCCACTCTCTGTGGAAGTTTTAATGTCTTCTTACCTTTCTAACATGCTCTGTAAATCCCCTGCTGGTGCCTTTACAAGCTTGCATTTGTAACCTTTCTCAAGGGACTCTTTACATCCCTTTTTTGACTTTAAGGCAACAGTTTGAGATAAGAGGATTCTTCCTCGTATACTTTGAAGGGTACAAAATTGTCATACATTATGACGAACCCTAAAATTTTAATTCGTTAATTCATTCATTTATTTTAAACATCTTACTTGCTATTCTGAATGTAAATTATATTATTAACATTGAATATACATGGAATGAAAGACTAAAATAAGTCCTATAGGACTAGATCAATTAATTTCCACTGTATTAAATGTTACTGTGATACTGTTAATGAAAGTCCATCAAATAAATCATTTACAACTCACTATGGTGAATGTTCTATTTCTCCTTGAATTCTCAGAAACATTCCAGAAGAAAATAACAATTTCCCAGTAAATGCATTACACTTTATGAGTTATTAATGATTCTGTAGAAAAGTAAAACATTATATACTATTGCTAATAACAAATGTAAGGGATAATAAATAACAAACACATTGTTATACGGGGAGACCGGGGCATAGCGATCCCCTGGGGCAAAGTAATCCCTCGAAGAAAATGCACTTTACTGTGTTGCTTCTAAGTGGGGAAACATGTCAACTGCAGAGCAGCCATCTTGAGTGTGTTGTAGCTGATGAATGTTGCGGAAGGTGGGCTGTGAACAACAAGTGGCAATACAAAAATTGTTTTTTAGCATGTCTGAACTAAGATAAGCAGTTTACAATATCGTGTATTGTTAATTGCGTTATTGACTGACTCTGCTGGTTGAAGCTTGTTGTGAGAGGGCACAATATGAACGCTATACACATATTAATACTACTGTTCTTGAAGTGTTGTTTGACGGTGAGAATGGCCACTGATATCAACACTGGTGTGGGGCAAAGCGATCCCTGAAAAGGAGCACTTTGCCCTGGAGGGCTCAGTATGCACCATCATATTAATATGTTCATTGATTTAACTTATCAGCGAATTTTCAAAAGGAAATTTGATATTGCAATTGATATTACTAATTCATTATAATGTCGGCCTACATTTAGTTATGTTTGTGGGTGTTTCTCAGTGTGTGTGTGTTTCTGTGTATGTGTGCGCATGTACGTTTGTGTGCATAAATGAGAACTGAATGTAAACAACAAGCACTAAGCTGCACGCCATGTGTCAACCTTTGTCAGTGCTGTTGATTGTTGTCAGGTCAGATCACATAGCTACATGGCATGTGGCATTCAAACTTTAACTTTGAGTGATCTCTTACTGGACGTTTTGTAAATAAGATCAAAGGATGGTGCGGATGTCAGTTCGCAAAAATAACCAGCAGGAGTGGTCAGAGGAGAGAATGACCAAAGCAATTACTGCAGTAAAGAATGGTGTGCCTGTTAAGACTGCTTCCAGAGATTTTGCTGTCCCTCGAATGTCTTTAAAAAGAAGATTACGAAGCAGAAATATTCTGAAGGACAACAAGAAAATATATGGTCGCTTTCGTCCAGTTTTCAGTGCAGAACAAGAGGAAGAACTAGTGAATCACCTTCTTCAGTTAGAAGCTAGGATGTATGGACTTACAACTAAAGATGTGCGGTACTTAGCTTATCAACTTGCTGTAAAAAATAAGATAGGCCATCCTTTCAGTGAAAGTGAGCAGTTAACTGGAGAAGATTGGTTGACGTGCTTCTGCAGTCGACATCTAGAAAGAACACTCAGAAAACCAGAATCTACTTCGGTGGCTCAAGCTAGGGCTTTCAACCAGCTTCAAGTTGAAAAATTTTTCAAACTCCTTAAGGAAACTAATGCAGTTAATGGAAAACAGTTTCCACCCTATCGCATTTTTAATGTCGACGAAACCTTAATTGGTACAGCCGAATTGTATCTTCAGATTGTGGTGAGTCAAGTACTGCAGTCATATGCATGTCATCTGCAGGACACTTTGTGCCACCCATGATCATCTTTGCCAGGCAACATGTGAAGGCTGAATTGAAGGCTGGAGCACCACCAGGAACAGCTTTTGAGTGTAGCTCATCCGGCTGGATGAAACTAGGGGTATTCACAATGTGGTTTGAGCACTTTCTCAGCCATGTCAAACCATCAGAACAAGATCCAGCCTTTCTTATTTTGGATGGTCATCTAGGTCACACAAAAAACCTTGATGTGATTGAACAGGCGAGAGCTAACCATGTTACTATATTGTGTTTACCTCCCCATACAACACATAAACTTCAGCCACTTCATGTCTCATTTATGTTACCCCTGAGTCAGTATCACAATAATGCTCTAGAAAAATGGCTTACCAATAATCCTGGACGAGTTGTAACAGCTTTTCAAATAAGCAAAATGTTTGAAAGCATACCTGAAGGCAAGTACACCTTTGATGCCATAAATGGCTTTAGAAAGTGCGGATTCTTCCCTTTTGACTCAGATGTTTTTTACCAACTTGTCAGCGGTAAAACTCTTGACTTTCTCACAGATGCATGCTACAGGTAGATATTGTTCCTTGCATTTACAATTACCCCCCTTGCACTCACTCACTCACTCACTCACTCACTCACTCAATCTCACTTGGAACTGCTAGTGTACGCAGGGTTTTCTCCCGAGGGGTCTGGAATTGTAAAGGTCTGTATCACATAGCTGCTTTCTACGTAAGGCCGGAATAAACTATAAAATATTTTGCAATCACCAATTTAAACCTTCATTATAAAAGTTATTCAAAGACAAAAATGGTAATCGGAGATCATTTTAAGGGCTGTTTGCATTTAACACTGTTTTTTTGTTTCAGAGTTCTGCTTTCATCCGAAACTCAAAATTTGGAGAGGGATGTAGCCCCCAACAATTTCCTCGCCCCAACCTCTCGTACGCCACTGCTTGGAACAACAGAGCACAAGTGTCCTTTACAATGACTGCTCCATATGCCATGCTCATGACCATGAACCGCGCGAAAAAAAAAAAAAATCGTGTCTGATTTTGTAAAGCTGTCGGCAAATTTTCTTCTTATACTGAGATGACAACACTTACCTTGCTGTGAATCTGTGTAGAGTGAAATGCAGATATTTCTGCCACGATCGACGCAGTAGAACGGGAGAACCAGTGTTGCCAATCTGCTCGTTAGAAAAATCGCTACAGTGTGCCGAGGCACAGCTGTTCGTAAAACAAGGAAATTAGAGAACTCAGCTCTATCTAACATTGAGTTTTAAACGCCATGCATTATAACCAGGGCTGGGATTTATATGTGCTAGCTAGTGGCTTTATATGTACATACATATGGACTAAAACTGCTAAATGTGGACTAATCCTTGCGTAAAATCACCTAAAATGATGTAAAGAAGACTTCTTCATAGTGATTTCAAATAAAATTAAGCAATTTATTATTTTTCCATTGCATTAATGAACCTGGTGGCATTTTAACTGTTCACTCCCATAAGACCGTCCACACTGGTACTGGAACTGCAACGACTAGTGATGCACGACTGACACTACCACTGGTTTGAGAACTCATAACACTGTTCTAAACACGTTTTGTTACAGAAATGAGAGCATAGGCGTAGCTAGAACTTTATATTTGGGTGTGCACAAAGAAAAAAACCTGAGGTATTGTACCTTTTTAATAGCATATTTTGCAACACAATCACTTGGCTCTTAAACTGCACTGATGTTTGTAAAGGAATATAAATTCACTAAATGACAGTGTTGAAAATTTCTGAGTATATGTAGTAGAAAAAATCAAATTGCATAGAAATTACACACACACGAAATGTTCATAAATGTTACAAATACATCAAAATACACGTCATCTATAACAAGAGACGTCTGTCAAAAGGTACAAGGTTCAATAACTTCATTTACATCAATAGACTAAGCTTTTTCCTGTTCCACAAATAGCAAGAGTAGGGCTTCCAATCTATCCTGCATCTGAGTTGCTCTTAATTTAGTTTTAACTTGGGTAAGCTTGGAGAAAGCTCTCTCACACGTGCAGCTTGACAGGTATAGAAGAAAAGCGCTGTAGTACAGAGTAGAATGCAGTAAATATCTTTTCTCCAATGACATCAAAAAATCGAAAAACTATAGACACTCGTTTCATCAGCGATAATGCACACGTTTGTACCAAGTAATGACATTTTCAACTTCTTACAAACTGCCGCTTATTTTCTCTGTTATTGAAATATCTGTCTTTAATTCTCTTTGATAAAGCAGCCCATTAGGGTGTGCCTAGGCACACCCGGCACACCCCGTAGCTACGCCTATGAATGAGAGTACCCAATCTTTACTAATATGAGGATGCTGAATACGGAAGTGTTTAAAGTGGAGGAAACAGAGTTATGCTTTCCTCCAGTTATGAGAATTATCATAAAGCATCACCATCATTAAGTTAATTTGCATCTGTCTTTCACGGCATCTCTCATCTATGTTTTCACGCTTTAATTTCAAAATTTGAATTGTATTAATTCTTCCCAAGTGCCTCCATGGCCTCCTTTTCCGGGCACTCTTAATATATTTATTAAGTTATGCCCACATTGATTATGATTAATTGTTATGTAACATGAGTTATGCTATCTTGAAAATAATAGCCAACGCATTGCTTATGGGTAACATGAATTATGCCGTAACTCAAATTAAGAGCTAATCTTAGAAAATGAAATTCGTATTCGTGTTCAGGAGGTCAATTTCAGTAAGAAAGAGCTACTTTCCTTTCTGTAACAGAAAAAAGTGAAAATTTGTAGAACAGTGTAACTTGCGAACCTGTTAAACAGCGACAATTGGACCACAAATACTCCTCCTTAAGCAGTATTATTGCCTCTCTGTGATGGCCGACAGTCGGCTGCCTTTGTTGTACATTTACATACGATGCCGGCTTCCGCAACAAGAATAGGAAGTACATATATTGCCACCAGACGATAAGCTGCACGGCTTTTTCTTTTGTTATGAACTTGTCACCCATCAAAACATGCCAATTTTAACACACACAGAAAAAAAAAAACATGCATCGCATTAAGCAGCAAAAATAACAGCTTCCATCATACAATTCCTACAAGAACACGTGCCAGTGCCGGAGCCGAGGGTTGAAATGCTCATGCCTCCACATAATTTATTTCTTTTGAGCAATTCTAAAGTGATGAAATATGAACAATAATACTGTAGGCATTATGGAATTTAACGTTCACTAACCAAACACATGCACTTTCACTTACACACACGCAATACATGCACACAATGTCAAACCAGTCAAATACTTAAAATAAAAATACGGTGTTTACACTTTACAATCCAACAAAACTCACCGTCATTTTGTCTTTCTCCCGTAACAGAAATAATGCTTCATATTTACATTTGGCAACACTAGTTACTAGCTAGCCAATGAACATGCACTGCATAAAAGAAGCAACCACTTCGTCATGCTATATTGCCACATTACCGTCCCTGCCGAACGGTGTGAACC
>NC_139254.1:10869143-10892273 GCF_977018435.1 Lepisma saccharinum | reverse complement strand
CAGGTACTGATATTCAGAACATTAGTCTTCCAGAACATTTTAAACTAAAGGGTTTGAAGGCTGTGAAGAAATCTCCCAGAATTTTATTGGCAAGGGGGGAAAGCTCAGTGTTAAAAAGTTGAAGTAAATTTTGATTGGAAGTGGAATCAACATCAGGAACAAACGGAACTACCTGCAGTGTATCTGAATGCAACTTGTGTACAAATTCCACAGATTCAGGCAGTTTGCTAGTGTTGCCAACTTAAAATATTGTCACAGGCAGATGTACAATTACTATTAATAATCTACAAGGTGGTCCAAAAGTATGGAGACACCCGAATAAAAGTTGAATGGCATACTGTTCTGCAAGAGCGAAATGTGGAGGGGCCCCATCTTGCTGACAGTGTACGTCATCCTCGTTACCAAGTGCAACCAGCTGGGAAAGGAGGAACTTCTGCAGCATGTTGAGCTAGATAGCATCACAGTATCTTCCTCGAAGAAGAAGGCCCAATTAAGTGATCCATGGACACAGCGCACCACACATTTACTTTTGGCCTATCCGTCTCGTGGGTTTGGAATTTGCATGGTGCCGGTTCATCTTCCCAGACACGTTGAAGTAGGGTTACCAGATCGCTGTAAGTGAATTTTGCTGTCCCAAAATGTAGGACATTAAGTCAAAATGTAGGACACAAAACATTTTCAATAAATAATACATATTTCTATAGAACACGTTAGAAAGTAGTTGAAAAATGACACTTTTCAGTTTTAAAAAATGGATTCTTAATGAATTTTTAAATGCAAAATTTCAAAACTTGCAATCACACTAATCAATGCACCTCTTACTACATGATTTAAGTGGTACTTCTCAGAGGAGACAAATTTTATCAAAATCTCAGATTTAGTCAAACTATATTTATGTTAGAGTGGACAGTCAATTTGAAATTATGGACCAGTACCAAACGAACATTTTACAGACTTTATGAAAAAATAATTTCTCTCGTGAGTCTGTTGTGCTGATGGTAATGAAAGTACTCTCACAACATTTGAATTATAACCTGTAATGGCAAACAAATATTCAGCAATTACCGTAATTTAAAATGGTTTGTGAAGTTTCATCTTGGGTAGCTTTTAGTTCAATAACAGGGTGTCTACCAAAATAACACATCCAGAATTCTTGAATTTTTCTGGACTCTTCTAGACCTTTTTTCCATTTTTCTTAACGTTTATTTATTCCACCCCTACTTAGGTAAAGTTGGAAATTAGTCATTAAAAAAAAAAATATTTATTTAACGAAAACCCCTACCAAAGGGCCAGTTAAGATAATAACTGAAGCTGAATTTAAGAAGAGAATTAGATCTCCTTTCTCGTATTAATGCATCCTGAACTGTGTTTGGCAGACAAGCGAGGCTTTGGCGTCTGGACTCACAGCCAGTACAACCTTATGTGGGTCTTGTGTCGGTTGTCCCTATATGTTTGTGACTGTCCCTTCATCCATCTTATGTTACCACCATTCATCTTCATCTTTGCGATTAGCCAAAAGGACAGAAAAAGTGAAGTAAAATAAACTAAATCAACCAATCAGTCATTATGATAGCAAAAATTCTTGACCACAAGAATAATTTATTGCCTTTTTATTGAATTCTTACTTGTTGATTTCTTTACTTTTTCTTGACTACCATGACTTTCTTGATTGGCAGACGCTCTGAATATCTTTGTTCTCTATACCTCTGCTTTACAATAAAATTATATTGAACATTGAATAAGAATGGGCAACACCTCGTTCCATCAGTATAAACCCTAAAGCAAGAAATTCTGCTCAGGCATTGAACAGTGACATCAGAAAGTGGTCCCAAAACTTTTTTCATTAATTGCTTCCGTTTTTCCCGTTTGTTTAATAGCAGGAAAAACTTTTTTCATTTTGTTCAATGACTGAATCAAAATAATAAATTTCATCATTAAGTTTGGAAGCGCAGTCCATAGTCTTGTAACTTGCATGATTTTCTTCTGTTACTTATTTTCATAATTAATATTATGTAACACTCAAAATGTAGGACATTTATCATATTTTTCAAATTCCTCTCAGACGCCGGACATAAGGCTAAAATGTAGGACATGTCCGGGAAAATCCGGACGTCTGGTAACCCTACATTGAAGGTAGCCTCATCGGAGAACATGATGTTCCTTCTGATTCGCTGCTTCGAATCACCTGATTTTTCGCAGTCACATGATCCTCTCAACACACTGTGTTGCCAGATAAAACTAAAACACTGCTGTGCAGTACAAACTTCATTACACAGAAATATATGTTCATTACAAAGTTATAGTGAATTTAAATATGGGAAGGACTTTTGGAAAATCCTGTATATGGCAAGCTTAAGACATGATGAAATTATTATTTTTAAAGCACAGGTGGATGGAGCATTAAAAAGTCACGTTAAACTTCTATTTGCAATGTCTTCAGCTTTATAAAATTTTACATCTTCAAGGCCACAGTGTCGTAAATCACTTTAGATTGTCTTTCATGCTCAGAGAGGTTGATTCAGAAAATATACGAGGGCTAGACAAAAAAGAATGAGAATGAATTTTTTACTTACAAAATATATTAGGCAGGGTCCAGGTTGGTATGGTCTTTTTTTAAATAGTCACCATCGACTTGTATACATTTGGCCCAACGAGTCTGCCAGTCGTGGAAGACATGCTGGAACCAGTCTTTTGACATTGTCTTCAGAACCGCCTCCGCCTTCTTCAGAACAGCCTTTGATGAGTCTAAATGCTTGTCTGCAGCTCCGATTTCAGACGAGGGAAAAAAGAAAGGTGTCACATGGAGCAAGATCTAGGCTGTATGGAGGGTGTGGGACACATTTCAATGATTTATCTAGCCAGATATTGGGCAACAACATTGGAAATATGAGTGTGTGCATTATCCTGGTGTAGACGACAACCAGATGGATGCAGCTTAGGGCATTTTCAACGGATGTGTTCAGCCAGGGTCTTCAAAAGTGTCACATAATACTGCCCAGTAACCAATTCACCATTACCTTCATCACCGACCGAACAGCTTTGGCTTTCTTTGGCGTTGGAGAACTGGGTGATTTCCAGACTGTGCTCGCCTGTTTGCTTTCGGGCGAAGTGGCGAAGCCAACTCTAGTCACCAGTTATGATGAATTCAGGTAGGCCTCGCCATGCTCCGCTACCAGATACTGAAGCTCCCGACACACCTCCACTCTCACCTGCTTCTGTTCAGACGTTAGCAATCATCTTGCACATACATGTCTCATGTGCAAGGGATCATGCAGAATGGTGAACGTACTACAGTACCATGGGAAATGTGTAACACGTGCGCCAGTTCATCTATTGTTATTCAGCAATCTTCCCAAACAATGACGGCAGCTGCGTTAACAATTATCTCGTTCAATGTGGTGGCTGGGGCGGCCAGACCACCATGCTTTGTAGTTGAAACACGGCCCTCCTTAAGGTGAGGGGATACAGTTATGTACGAGAATCACTATTTATATTTTGAGCCTTGGCAACACTGATTGAAGTTAGGCGCGATTTGACGTTTGCAACAGAATCGTCTGGCATTATTGACCATAATGTACTTCAAATGTTTTGTCAATAGCTTCATTTGTGTTGTTTATGTTGCCTTGGAGATTGCGCGACAACAATAAAATGGAATTAACTCGTGAACATTTTCGTGCGTTGATTTTTTACGATTTTCGACGTGGATTATCAAGACAAGAGTGCATCGATCAACTTACATGTACTTCCACATTTGGCGATGAAGCCCCATCCTTTGCCACTGGTATAACGAATTTAATCGTGGCCGCCATTCGCTCACCGACGAGATTCGCAAAGGTCGTCCAAAATCAGTTGTTGTTCAAGAAAACATTGACGCTGTGCAAAACCTAATAATGCAAGATCGTCATGTGACATACTGTGAGATTGAGGCAACCATAGGCATTAGTTCCACCAGCATATATAAAATATTACATGATCATTTAGCTGTGAGAAAGGTATGTTCTCGTTGGATCCCACACAATTTGACAAAAACTCAAAAAGACACTCGCATCAATTGGTGCATACAAATGCTCAATAAATACAATCGTGGTGCTTCAAAAGACGTATTTAAGATTGTAACAGGTGACGAATCATGGATATATGCATATGAGCCGGAACGTAAACAGCAGTCGACTGTATGGGTGTTTCAAGATGAACCCAATCCAACAAAAGTTGTTTGCGCTCGAAGCACATCTAAACAAATGGTCGCCTGTTTTTTTTCGGGAAAACTGGTCATGTGGCAACTGTGCCTTTAGAGGAACGTAGAACAGTCAACTCTGAATGGTACACATCAATTTGTTTGCCAGAGGTCTTCGGTCAAATACGGAAAACAAACAAACGCCGTCAGATCATTCTTCATCAAGACAATGCCAGCTGTCACGCATCTCGTCTAACAACCGACTTTATGAACATGGGAGTACAAGAGAGTATGAATTTCTCCACATGTGGCAGGTAGAAGCGTTTTTCAAAGTTGATTATTAAGTTAGATACGACCTGTAAAAAATATGATGAATAAGAATTTTCGGAATCCCATGTATTCCTTACGGGGAATCAACTTCAACATCAAGTTACGACTAATCAAATGGGAGTTTCGACTTTTCTGCTGGGAAATCACTTCTTCAAACTGCCCTCTTCCCGTTGATATCATTTTCTATTCCATCGGAAGTTTGATATTCCCAAGATAACAAATCAAAAAATACTCCCATATACCCAATGCGTTTCTCCTTGCCTCCTGGCAGTGTTGTCAAATCTGGTGTGCATAAAAGAGCTAACTTTCACCTTAGAGTTAAAACTGACTTTCAAGGAGCTAGATTTACGAAGTGCTTCCTAGAGTAATGTTAGTTGTCAAAGGGGTGGGGTGCTGCTATTACTGTTACCTCTAAATTGATGACAATTTATTAGTTTTTCACCATCTAAATCCGGCGGTATCGCCGGTCTCATGGTCGTACGAAATCGAAAATAAAGGATTCCCTGATAACAATATTATGACAATTTCACGTCAACACTGTTCTATAAAGAAAGTAGCTGGGGATATAAGAGGGGATGGGGCGATGCAGCCAATATAACAATATCACGTCACGTGCAAACTGTATAATCATGGCAAAAGTTGGTGTATGTGGGCCGGAACCAGTGATGGTATCATAGTGAGGCACGGGGGTTGGGCACCCCAGTTCACAGGCAAACGAGTGTATGAAAGAGCTAGATCTGGCTCCAAGAGAGCTAAGTTGGCAACACTGACTCGGAGGGTAAAGCTAAGCGGAGACTGTCTCACACGCCCTTACTGTTTGACCCACCGAAATGTGGTTGATTGTGGAAGGACATGTTTGCCGTATGCCTGCTGCAACATTTTGTATGCTTCCGTGGCAGATTTCTGCACATGGATGCAAAATTTCATAAACGCGCACTGCTCCTCACGAACAGACTCCATTTTCTATATGAGACTTCTGACCATTCGTGTTTTGTTTGCGCAGTGTTGCCAGATGCATGCACATACGCGCTTGCAATTTTATCTGCAAATTATACGAGAAATGTCTTCTCGTGCAAATTTGTTTCTCCGCTGCATGTTCACTGTGCGATATAAGAAAAAAATCATTCTCACTCTTTTTTGACTAGCCCTCGTACGTTGCCTTAAGCTACTATTAGGTATGTATGAATAACAACCAAAAATTATCTTTATAGTTCTGGTAATTCATAATCAGCACATCAGGTACTTTTTTTTCAGTTTTGACGAATACGAGGGTCACTATTTATATTTTGAGCCTAACAATGAAAAAACAGGAATTTGGCATTGAAAACTGCTTTATTGTTTTTCGAAGTATTCTCCTTTATGGTCAATACACTTTTGCATTCGTTCGAACCATTTGTCAAAGCAGTTTTTCCAATCTTCTTGAGACACCTCCATAATATGGTTCTTGAATGCATCAACGGCGTCTTCCGCCGACAAAAATTGTTGTCCACGCAATTTATTCTTGACATTCGGGAACAAGAAGAAGTCATTGGGTGCCAAATCAGGACTGTACGGCGGATGACCCATCAATTCGATTTTTTGACTGTTCATAAAGTCGGTTGTTAGACGAGATGCGTGACAGCTGGCATTGTCTTGATGAAGAATGATCCGACGGCGTTTGTTTGTTTTCCGTATTTGACCGAAGACCTCTGGCAAACAAATTGTACCATTCAGAGTTGACCATTCTACGTTCCTCTAAAGGCACAGTTGCCACATGACCAGTTTTCCAGAAAAAACAGGTGACCATTTGTTTAGATGTGCTTCGAGCGCGAACAACTTTTGTTGGATTGGGTTCATCTTGAAACACCCATACAGTGGACTGCTGTTTACGTTCCGGCTCATGTGCATATATCCATGATTCGTCACCTGCTACAATCTTATATACGTCTTTTGAAGCACCACAATTGTATCTATTGAGCATTTGTTTGCACCAATTGACGCAAGCGTCTTTTTGAGTTTTTGTCAAATTGTTTGGGATCCAACGAGAACATACCTTTCTCACAGCTAAATGATCATGTAATATTTTATATATGCTGGTGGAACTAATGCCTATGGTTGCCTCAATCTCACAGTATGTCACATGACGATCTTGCAATATTAGGTTTTGCACAGCATCAATGTTTTCTTGAACAACAACTGATTTTGGACGACCTTCGCGAATCTCGTCGGTGAGCGAATGGCGGCCACGATTAAATTCGTTATACCAGCGTTTCACAGTGGCAAAGGATGGGGCTTCATCGCCAAATGTGGAAGTACATGTAAGTTGATCGATGCACTCTTGTCTTGATAATCCACGTCGAAAATCGTAAAAAATCATCGCATGAAAATGTTCACGAGTTAATTCCATTTTATTGTTGTCGCGCAATCTCCAAGGCAACATAAACAACACAAATGAAGCTATTGACAAAACATTTGAAGTACGTTATGGTCAATAATGCCAGACGATTCCGTGCAAATGTCAAATTGCGCCTAACTTCAATCAGTGTTGCCAAGGCTCAAAATATAAATAGTGACCCTCGTAGTACATTAAATAGGTCTGAGCCGATACTAATGCAGTGGTATCAGAAAGTATTAGTTTGAATTAATTTGGCCTATTGGATTCTTTACAGGGTTTGCAAAAAAAGCCATGCAACACTGCCGCAAAGTCTATTCTGGGAATTAAGCAAAACTCAAAGCTTCTTTTTATTTTGTGATTAGATAAGAGGTATTTTAATATTCTCATGTAATTCATGTATGTTTTAAAGTAAAACTCTCGTAAATTGGAGCATATGATTGGAGTGGAATACTTACAAAATAAAATTAATCAATATGGCATGGTTCATTATGGTATTGGATCAGCTCTAACTTTAATGGACTTCAGTGATGTCTGTTAAACCATGGAAACTACAGGCTGCGTGAAGTGTTGCCACGCTCAACACATATCTTTTCTCCATTGTATAAAAATCAGTATAAAATTGGTTTGACAATGATAATGGATTTAAAGACAGCTGCAAAGAGCTTCAAAAACAATACCAAGATTAAATTTGTAGGACTATCCACTACTAAGAAAAAGTTGTTTCACACAATTGTTATCTACGAGGCGTATTCGTAAAGTAAGTACCGTTTGCAAATATTGCCGCTGTAGCGATGCAGTCGCGACCGTGTGAGTTCTCGCTGACGTCCTTCATCCGTTAGTTAGCCACAGGTATGCGTGGGAGCAGATCATGCTTTTTCCTCATAGTTCTCTGAAGGTTTGAAATGTTCAAGAAAATCAATCGGCCCCCAGACTGTGAAATCCGGGATGTCATTTGTTTTCTCAATGCAAGAATGGTTGAATTCTTGCCTAGAGGACAGACCAACAAAGATGCCTGCTGTGACACATTAATCTGGCTGCATCGTGCAATTCAAAACAAAAGAGGCGGAATGCTTAGCGAAGGCATTGTGTTGCTTCACGACAATGCTCGTCTGCATACGGCTCAACAAACTCAAAATGTCATCACGTCATTCAGCTGGTAACAATTTGTTCATCTTCCAACAGCCCTGACTTGGCACCAAGTGACTCCCATCTTTTTCTTCATCTGAAGAAGAAGTTTCTTGCTGGTCAGCGTTTCGACGAGGATGACGACGTCGAAGCAGCAGTGCATGGATGGCTTTCGTCACAGGCGGAAACATTCTATGATGATGGGATACAAAAACTAGTGCCACGCTACGACAAATGCTTGAAGAATGGTGGAAACTACGTAGAAAAGTAGTTTAGGGTCTGTAGAATGCAATGCAAATAAAAAAAAGGTACAAAACTATTTTACTTTATTTTTTACATTCTTTCGGTACTTACTTTATGATACGCCTCGTATGTTCTTCTTAAAGGTTTGCATAACCACTTTTTATAGATGCAAAATAATCTAACCCAGTTATTTTTGTGGTTTTTATTTTATCTGCAACATTTCGTTCTGGTTTCCCAGAACTTTTTCAAGCTTCCCCAAGATATACATACAACAACACTACCTCACATGACTAGTCACTCGACACTTCTGCAGAGCAATAAAAATAACTGTGTTAGATTATTTTGCACACACAATTGTTAAGAACCTTTTTTTGGCTGATTTCAAAAATCTAAAATATAAGAATTGTATTTAAAACATTTCTACCTGCACTGTATTTAAATTTCATCATGATCAGACCATAAGTTTTTGATTTACAGAATTTCAAGGAGTGATAGTTTGGAAAACACTAGAATACTTGATTTTTTTGGTTCACAACGATAAAAAAAAATTGAAGGCATACTCGAAAAGAAATTTGGTTACCATAGATTAACACAGAATTGAGTGAGTTACTTTTGATGTAACTTGTTTCTAGGTAAGCCTACTGGTTAATTTTTAATTGGAGTCCAAACTTGGGTATCGATAATTTTTAATTCGATACTAGTTTTTATTGGTATGGGAGTGATTTTCATTGTCAAGGTAGTTCTCAGTTTCACCTCTCATTAATATTAGGTATGCAAAGAACTTTGATGCAAATCAATTAACATCATTTCAACAACAACAAAAAAAAAAAAAGAGGTTATGAGAGTTAAAAAGATTTCAAGGATCCTTCAAGTAGTAACAGGACACACACAACTACAAACATTATATACATGTCACATTTTTTATTTCCTCATCTCCATCGTGCACATTTGTATTATAATTTCAGCGATGCCCCAACACTGTCCATACTGGCATTTACAAACAAGACCAACATTCTCCATGTATTGGTGAAGACGTGAGCCAGGGATCACCATTTGTACTTTTTATATTAGCAAATGAAAGATAACTCTTTGGAAGGAGATAACAGTACATTAAAGGAGATGCAAGTGGTGACTCTGTAATGGCATTTCACATGTTTCTCTTCTTAATGATTACCTAACTCATGTTTCATACAAGAAACATTTTTCGAAAACTCTTACCGACAATCTCTTTCAACTTGACAAGAGATTTTTTTACCAGAATGAGACTGATTTTGATGAAACATGTACGAATATGAACCTGTTGCTCTTTAACTGTTTGAATATGTTAAATTTGTAACAGTACCTACTTTGTAAATTCTATATTTTTGTTCCAACATGCAAAAGGCAGCCCTAAAAACACTATACCAATATTTATTTTATTAAAATATACAAAACAGAAAACATTTTTAAAAAAGAACTTGCAACGATGATAAAATATTAGTGCTTACGTTGAGATGTTTGTTACCACTCGTGGATGTTAGGGACAGTGCCCTAAAAACAGTTTGAAAATACAAACTTTTCCCCAGAAGCAATATAAATTTTAGATGCAAAGTAGGATGTGCTTATACAGGTTTCTATGTCGTTTGTGTGAACTTTTAAGTCCAAGTTATGCACAAATAGGCTAATCGGGAATAAGCCTATAGTTGAAAGTGGGATCAGGACCACTATGTGCCTCTACCAGGTATCGAACCTAAGACCCAAGGTGACATTAACACAATGCCATCAGGGAGGTTCTCTATGTGGATTCGTGACACACCCTTGACCATCTAGGTGATGCTGGAAGAAAGAGAGAGCCGTGAGGAGTGTGCGCTCTTGAATGAAGTGCCGCCACTGTTCGCTATGAATGGACATGTTCTTTCCACTGCACCATTTTAGGTCACTTTTCTATCTCTTGAGCTTCTGCTAGCCTAATGGTAGGCACTGTCATCTTTGGTGCAAGTGGTTCCAGGTTATATAACTACTGGTAGTTTGAAAATTTCGGTGGTGACCCAGTATTGTGAGAACTCGGGACTCGAAAACCTAAAAACAGCAGTGCTGGGCATAGATGTTCACCATCCAGAGGGTGACCCTCATGCCCGAAGACTTGTGGGGGTGAAGGAAAGGAAACCACAAGGGTGAGGGAAACCTTGAGGATAAGATGCCTATTGCAGGACACTGAATCACATTTGGCTAGCAAGACTGCCATTTCTTTGTCAGCTACAGGTTTGGTTTGGTTGTTAACCAACTCCCATGGTAGAGTGGTTAGCAAAGCATACTTGATACCAGGGCTCCCAGGCTCAAAACCCAACTTGGGGATGTGCGTTCTTCGTGAGTTTCCCCTTTCAATTTTATCATATCATTACTCAACCTAATCGCCGCGATTTGCCAAAAGTAGCAGAAAAGCTGCACTAAATAATGATAATCAATCTAATGCTCAGTTGTACTTTGAATAGCATTACTGTTGCCACTGAGACTGGTGTCGTGGCATATGGACACATTGGGTACGAAATTTTGTTTATTTTCCCTGAAATACCCAGACATATTGCGGAGGTGTTCACCATGGAGGGTAACCCTCGTGATGGCAGACCTTGCGACCCAGAGTAAGGTTGAGTTTAAAGTTGGAGCCGAATCACTGTGCAATGTGCCTCCACTGGGATCCCTTGCAGGGTAGCTACGATTTTTTGATTATGAAATTCCCTGACTTTTCCAGGTTTTCCAGACCAGAAATAAAATTTTTCCATGTTTGTCGTCATGAGTTTTGCTTTTGAACCTCATGTTTTTCAATTAAATATGCAGACACGTTAATTATTATGAATATGAATATACACAGTTATTAGCTGAAAATTTACCAAGTGATTAATATAATGCTATTCAATGAAAAAATAAATTATTTGGATTCGAAAAAGTTATTTATGTTGAATAAAAACTTCAAAATGACCTTACTCAATCATACACGCTTCCCACGGACAAGGTATTCTCCAGTTGACAAGCGACAGTAAGTATCGTAAACTAGTGGGAATGAATGTAGAAATAAATCGGAACCTTAGTAGGGTCCGTTAGGGTCTTTATTTTAATTCTAAGACAACCAAACCTGACATTCCTAACCTAACCACAAAAGCATATATTCACAAAATTAAAATTACTAACGGCATGAAATCAACATTCCTAACCTAACAATGATGTGTGACCAGCGTACGTTTAATTCATCTATTTCGCACCAGTTTTTAAAAAATAAATTCGTTCTACATGCACAAAACACGTGCATATTCGAATAATGACGTCACTGATACTGCATAAAATCACTAATTTCTCGGGTGTAACACATCTCTGCAATGTAAAAACTACGACAACGAGCAAATGAACTAGTTGATCAGGTTGCTTCTGAACGGGTCGCAAACAAAGGATTCAAATTCACAGAACGGGTTCACGGGGGGAACGAAGTAGTGAGTCCCTTTGTTTTTACTCGGCGTCCGCAACCGTCCAGTGTGACGTCAACCACAGCCAGTTACATGAAATTCTGCTCTTCAAGCTTTAATGCAGATCCAAAACCAATGAACTGTCCGAACACCAACCTGCTCCGCTTCACGTATCGAAAGAGAACGGGTGTGTTCTTGAAGAAAGAACATTTCTTCACCACACACAAAGCTAAAGCAACATTTTTGTCGCAAGAAATTCTGAGGATGGCTGGTGCGTAGGTTTCATCTTGAGTAGCGTGTTCTCTAAGGAAAAATCTCACGCCTCTCCAAATTCCGGTTTTGAACAGGTTTACAAGAACGAATCGCAAAATGAACGGATCCAAGAACCTACATCCGAGAGTGAATAAATATAGAATTGAAATGCGAAGGAACCATAATTTTGTACGTAACAGACTAGAAGTCATAATGATGAGAGGAACAAGTTTCTGAACTGAATCTTTTGGGGGACTGGAATCACAAGAACTAAATTCGGAAGTGGAAATGAACCGTTCGTTCATTTTGTAACTGGTTCTCCTGTAACTCCAAAATGCGCGTAAATTCCAGAAAATATGCAAAATTCCCTGACTATTCCCTGACTTTTCCCTGACCAACCAAATTCCCTGACTTTTCCCTGTTTTCCAGGTTTTCCAGTCGCGTAGCAACCCTGCCTTGATTACAAGGTGACGACGTTACCACTACACAATTTGGGCAGCCCAAACCACGAGAGTGAAGGCAAGGTTGATTTGAAATTAACACCTCTTGTGCTCGGACACAATGTGTTCAACAAAAAGCAACAACCTTTCGTCCTCAACAGAATGTTTGCAGTACTTGTTTTTTCTATCTCTTGAGTTAATGGCGATGAAGATTAACTGATAATGGGACAACAGTACCCTGACCAGGTTTTAACCTGGGACTTCTGGCTTTGAAGCATGTTGCACAAACCTCTCTATCACAGACTCTGTGAATCAGCATATGGGCTGTTCAAACTCATAACTGACTGATGTGTGTAGAGGCCCGATTGATATCAAAGCTATGGGTGCCATTACTGGTGGGATAGGAGAGGGGGGTGTTTCCAAGTGAGAAAAATGTATTGCAAAGCATGTCTGCCCCATTCCCCAATAACTCAAAGGTTATCAGGTCCAAGACGAGCAGAGATCTGAGTGACTGTCAACCTCCATTAGAGATGGACGAAGAATTTGACTGTGGATGACAACATTGCTGCAGTTTGGATGGGCCATGCGAGGGCATATGACATGCTGGACTACTATACAGTGTTGCCACAGTCGAATGATAAGGATCCAACTTTGTGAAACAGTGCAAATGCCTAATGTGGTGACTATGATGTAGTGTAGGCATGCTCTTTTTTCAATGTTAATTTGCATCGCTAGAATAAAATTCTCTGCAAAGTTTATTTTCAGTCCACTTTATGCACAGAGGGGCTAACTGGGACTGAACCTACAATTTAAAGAGGGATCTGAACCACTATGACTCCATCGGGTATTGAACAAACACCTTGATTACAAGGTGATGACATTACCACTACACCATTGAGGAGGCTTACAGTTTAAAGTCAGCCTAATAAGTCCCTCCAGGTAACAGTGTAGGGAAACTTATTTTTGGACTGTCTCTCATACCTTCCAAAACATGACATGCGAACATCTGGTTTACAAAATATTGGTAAAGCATTTTCCTTTTTTTTTTTCTATATGTTTAAAGGCGAAAATTCTATTATGGTAATTTTTTAACTTAAAATCATGCACTGTCATGAAGGGAAAGAAACTGTATCATAAAAATTGACATACGAAAGATAAAACCAATGCTTATTCCAACTACAGTTTGAACAAAACCAATCTCATCACCAAGCTCTAAATCGTATGCTATCATTTGATTTTAACATTTAATTAAACCCTTTTTTATACTATGAGAAGATGCTAAACACACATTTCCCACACTGATTTCCAAACACTCAACCTGCATCAAAGAATCAATTTCACACAGTATTAAAAAAATTGGAAAGCAACAACAAAGTAATTACGCTCTTCACAGAAAATATATGCATATTAAATTATATAACATGAAGAACGCTAAATCATATGCTTCAACTAATACAAGCATTATGTGGAATAATTAAGGCACATTTGGTTAATGAGCTGAGTTTTAAATTATGCTTTCATGTACAATCATGAAAAATATATTAACCTGAAAAACCAACAAGTGACAAGTATATTTGGTGTACTTTGCAGTATATCAAACAACTCTTTAATGTAGATTAAATATAAGGAAATAGTCTAATCAATAGGTACCTGGGGGGAGGGGGAGGGTGATAGGTTGCTTTAATATAACATGGACAGAGAATAGTAAGGAGCACCAGTTCATCCAGTTCTCGTTAACTTTTCCAATAAGTTTCATGCTCTGTTAGGAAATTTTTCAAAACCATACATACTAACTTTATAATTGTGGGCATACATGTTTATCAGAACTTTGAAAAATATGATTTTAAAATAAATCTGGGTGTGTACAAACAATATGCAAGAAATACAGAAAGATCTTATAAGTAGATGCTTCAGATATACCACAATGTACACCTTCAATATGCAAACTATGACGTTTTTATGAATTAAGACACATTCTTCAATTGATATGGAAAAAAATTTGGTCTCTTCGTTTAGTAAGTTAAAAAATAGAAGTTCACAAACAAAGGCAAGCAATGCCAAAACAAAATCTTTGCTGATAATATTGTTATTTATGAAGCTTACAAAAAATTTTCAGTTTTTTTTTTGTTTGGTCTTACTGAAACACCTTTCATTAACTTTACAATGGGTTCTTCATTCATACCTCTGCATGTAACCTTGCAAACATTGTGGTGTGTTGATATATATATATATATATATATATATATATATATATATATATATATATATATATATATATATATATATATATATATATATGTGTGTGTATATGTATATATGTATGTACATACATTCAAAAAATTACACACACTCCATGTGAAAACCACTAATTTTATAATTATGAACTGTTATGTTAAAGATATTTGCATTAGAATTGCACAATTGTATTTTAAACGTGTATTTAGGATTGGATTTAAAAAAAAAAAAATTCACAATGTCGAGAGAATGGAACATTATAAAATTGGAACAGAAATTTATAAAGAATAAATAGCTCCTTGGTTTCAAACTTTCACCAGAAGGAATATCAATTATGCTCGCTCATTACATCTAGTACTGGCATACCTAAGCATACGAGTGACATGCACAGATACAAGGAATAAAAAAAAGCACAGGGACATCATCACAGTACACTTCAACTGAATTACACTTAAAACACTGTTCTTTTTTTATAGCAGGAAATAGTCCTTGTACCACTGATGATCTGAAATATGACAAACATATATAAATTCCTACATATTTGTATTGACATACAATAGCTTTTTTTCTTTTATGACAGTTACAATCTATTGTTTAAATAATTTCAACACTTTCCACAAACAAACAGTACTTTCCAATTTTTTCTTGTGTGTGTGGTATTAACAAATGTTTTCCTAGAATTTAGCACATATTTAATGTAATAAGTATGAATATTAAATCATGAATATTCAATTAAACATACTGGAGTAACATTTAAAGATGATTTTACAGTCATGAACACATCTGGGTTGTAATGATACCATTGAAAGCCAATGGTATAGTCAGTCACAACCCAGAAATGTCCTTGACTGTACGACGTACATATTGGTGAACCAAAACTTGTTTCTTATTTCCATAATAAAGACACAGTTGGTTTGTCGATTTTAGCAATAAAGAAGGATATGGTGAATGTGGCAGTGATGGATTAACACTACACGTTTGAGCAATTTGCAATATGGTTGTGCAAGTGAACCTCTGCTGTGCAAAAATATGTGGTAATATGGTCACCCTACATGGTAATATTGTCACTAATATACAGAAAAGCTCTGTATACAGAGTGGTTACAAAGTGGGCATACCCCACTTTTATTTTCGACACTACGAAGGCTATGGATAAATGGCTTGATATGGACACATACCTGATGGTTTGAGTGCAGAACATCAGGATGCAGAACATCAGGATGGAGACAGTAATTTTCGAAGCACAGCCAAATTCTGTACCATGTTCTGGCAGATGTTTTGCGGAGATTAACATGGAGTTACATACATGAAGGCATGTTTCACAGCCTTCTACAGAGATGAGGTCGGGACTTCTTGGAATTTAGGTAAGGCATCTGGTAATTTAGTAGATCAGCTACTAAAATGACGGTCTCCATACCTATGTCCCGGACCCTTTAAAATAACAGGTGTGTGTCCATATGAAGCATTCAACCACAACCATCGTAGTGTTGAAAATATAGGAGGGTGCACACACTTTGTGACCACTCTGTATGTTTGGAGACTACAGTTTCCATTATAGGTGGCATTAATTGCGGAAATAGGGGCTGATCCTCCTAATAATCTAGAAAATGTATTTCATGTTTATGAGATATTGCTATATTAATTAAATAAAATGCAATGATGTTACACATATAGGATTTCATTTCTCTTTTGTTTGAGGGAATGTTTATACAAGGACCTAATCAAGCATTTACTCCATACAAATCTTGGCTTATACACTCTGGCACCATAGTTTATTCTGTGTGCTTTGTGGAAATTAGTAATTATGCCATTTTGTAGTGGATATAATGCACATTACAATTAAGGGTCTTGATGGAATGTTGTTACTTAGTATTGGCCCAGTATAATATTTGTTCTCTGTATTGGCATGTATCATATCAGTACTTAATCAATTTTCATGAAAACACCATACTGGGCCATCCTTCTTAAAATGCATATGCTCCAAAATATATAAATTTTCACACTGCCTATGTTGGAGTATTCACTTAGTTCATTCCATATTTTATATTTTAGCAATATTTAAACTCTTCTTAACTTCAGCAGAATTAAAATCCTATTGGTACCACAGTGTAGCCAAATTATTTCTCCTGAACTGGTAACACTGCTTTCCTGTGTACCATCTCTATGGCTGAACTTCTAAATAGTGTAAAATATTTTCTATAACAAAACTACAATTGATAAAAATTTAATCTTTATGCATACTTAATGTGGTAGTGAAAGTTTTTATATTTTTTTTATCTAGGCAAATGATCCCATAATGAGGTTGGAGTAACAATAAAAACTGGGTACATTATACAAGCAAAGTAATATTAAGTACTCTAAAACTTAAGGAGACTTCACACTGAAGTGACAAGAGATATAAGTGTTTCACATGAAAGTGGCAACAGATACTTCTACCAGAAACTTCACACCATGGTGGCAGGTGATTCTCACCACAGCGGAATGGGATTCTTCACCCAAACACTTCATACCAAAGTGGAATGGGATTCTCACCACAAATTTCATACCAAAGTGGCTGTGAATTCTCACCACAAACTTCACACCAAAGTGGCATGGGATTCTGACCACAAACTTCATACCAAAGTGGCAGGGAATTCTCACCACAAACTTCACACCAAAGTGGCATGGGCATCTTTACCACAAACTACATACTTCAGTCACCAGTGCAGCCAGGTGTGAAGGGTTCCCTAATTTCTTATGATTCATTTTCAAGTGGCAAGCCACCTGGATCCCAGGTGTTATGTTGCATGTCACTTAGATGCAAAATCTCCCTTAAATAAAATTATGCCAAAGGTGGCACATTATTATTTCTGTGAAAGCACTCAAACCCAAGACTCACTGCAACAAAATGAGCAACATAGGTCTTGAAGTACATTTAGGTACAATTATTTAATTCTACATACTTGAAACCTTTAGATAAAGTTTAATTATACCCAGAATCACACATGAACTCAATCATTATGGTATTTCTCTATCTCACACGAGGAAATATCAAAGATATGAGTATCTTACACATACCCATTTGTATCGTATTATGCATCATATTTTTTGTTCACTGTTTATGATTGTTTTAACCTTGTTAAAAATTGCAGTTAAAATGCTCTTCCTTCTGCTCTCTCTCTCTTGCATGCACACACACTCACACACACAATTTTTTTTTAAAAAAATGTTACCGTTAATGCAACACTACTATCATTCACTTCTTAATTTAGAGAACTACAACTGACCTTTACAAAATTTCATAGTGATGGTTATGCTTCAGAAACGAAATACAGGAAAATAAATTGCCCACTTTCTACCTACTTATACCATGTCTATTGAACAAATATCCACTGTGTCGCGGGCACAATTTGTAACTCAACTCAACAACACACATGCTTTTCAACTTCACTTGCTCAAGAACCCGCTTAAAATTTTACTCGCTCGCATCATGATTGGAACACTCCATTCTCATTAATTAACAAACTGAGAAAAAATTAAACATAAACTTACTGAACTTTCACGGAAATGCACCTTACGGATACCAATTACAGATAAAGTACAAGAGTCACCACTTGATACATTAATTATCCTCTCATAGTCATAGAAAAAGACTCTGCTAGCCTAATAATAGCACCACTGACGCAATAATCATTCCACACTAACATTTCTTCCCCTTCCTTTATCCCAAAATTATAATCATTGGACACGAGTAATTGTTGAGTTCCCATTATTTATTTGGAACATGAACTTACCACATATACTGTCTCGGGAATGATTGATATACGGTACCAGAATCTTATCTCACCTACCAACAACCTCGACAGTCTTTTTTTTCTCTCTCTTTCTATAACTTAATCTTAGTTTTCAAACTAGTTGCTGCCCCCTCTTTCTTTTTACATATTTAACAACTGTAACCAATAACAGGTTAAATACTACTGTAATGGAACACATATGTTATTAGATTAATCTGTACCTTCATTGTAACAAGAGTTTAGAAGTTAGAATGTTTACACGCCAGTAATAAACAAATGCCTATCTCCTAACTCACCATTCAATCAGACTTCTGTTTACTTCTTTTAAACCCTCCCATGGCTAATTTAATCTGTTTTATATACCTTTGGCATTGGAAGCATGGCACATAACACACTTAAAATATTAACAACAGTAATAATAATAAAAAAATCACCATGGTTGCACCGCTTTGGTACGTTGTTTGGAACAACATGCTTAGCGAGCAGGCAACAGTTCTGATCAGCAAATTCCTTCTTTGGGTATCACGGCTGTTTGTGAGTGCCGTAATCTCATCACGATGCATACATGCCACGTGGCCAGCACTTTGGAAAGAACAACTTTCTCCGTAGTTGTCGTCGCTGACAAGACATCATGACTGTTTGCAGGTGGAAAATTTCTTTACACTAATGCACGAAATGGGTCTTCTCCACCGTCGTTTCGACTGGCCGTGCCCTCGTTTTGCACCTTCTGCTTCTGCTATGGCATTGTGGGCTTCCATTTCCTGTAGCTTTCTCTCTTCTGAAAAACATTATAACACCATTAAGCCTTGTTTCCATGATAAACATAAACTCAATATGCTGACCACGGCAGAATTTATTTTATTTTTTAAAAAATATAAACTAAACGTTACGTTACAACCTTATAGCAAGGTCTTCTCCAGACTCTGTACCAAGTACAAATGAAATAAGGTATAAAACAGGAAGATATATATACACAAAAATAACTCCCCTCCAGACACAAGATTATTAGGAAGTTGTTTGTTGATTAAAAGGAAGAGAGGACAAGAAATTGAAACCACTTGGCATCAGAAAAATGTGTAGTAGGGTGTATCGAAAAAAACTTTTTTTTTCGAAATGTTAAGGTGGCTAGTGCGGAAAAGTGGCCATTTGTGATCAAAAACACGTCTGATTTTTTTCAGATTTTTTGGAGGTCGTTTAGTAGATCAAATTCCACATACTACATAATGAAGGTGTACGCACCGGTGTGGTTTGGGATCAAGAAGGAACCACCGATAACTGACGGAGCCCGACACCTCTGGAATTTGATCCACTTGTCCCGATTTCTCCCACACCACTTGAGAGATCTGATTAATAGGGTCATTCAACAAAACGCATTATTCGCCCATCCTGAAAATCTCCTGCTGGCTTTAATAACCGACCAAAACCCAAAAATAAGAAGTTTTGGTTGGCAAAGAATTAAGAAAGCAAGAGGATAGAAAGAAAGGCAAAAGAATTCGCACTTTTGTTTTACCAACCATCAATTTTAATGCAGACCAATACTATGACATGGTTGATTGGGCTTCATGCTCCCTCCACGAGCCTACGTTGGCCAATAATATTACAAATGAAGAAGTAGATGACTACAATAAAAACAAAAACAAGGCGGAAATTCAAGACTTCCCCTGCCACACACAAGGAGTGGAGCGACTTGTGAATATTATCACAGAGGCTGCTTCTTCCGTTTTCGGCGCCAGCGCACGTGATGGCTACATCAAAGCGAAATTGGAATCTAGAGAACATATGCCGACATTTCGAACAAAAAGTGACTATAAAGTTCAAGGAGAAAACTAGAAGAAAATCTTGGCCTGCCCCTTAGTAAAATTATGTTTGCCAACATCATTTGGGTGGGTGGAGCTCGCAGTCCAGCCACCTCCTCGTGGTGAGCTCTGGGTTATTTTCAAAGCATAATAAGCTATGAAAATAAGTGAAGCGCTGGACAGTAATTGAGGAACTGTTAGCAATTAGAAAGCCAAAATATTTTATTTAGTCTTTTATATCGGAAAACCTTCGAATAAAACACAGTCGAAACCAAATGGAAACCATCAATAGAAAAAAATGGGGTTTTTAGCCTCAAATTGACAATTTTTGACCAAAAGCATACGTAAACAGCATAGGAAACCACCCCTAAGGCACGAATATAACATATTTGCCATAAACAAAACAATAAACGACCATAATGCAGAAAAAATCACATGAAATAGCCAAATAATGACATTTCTGTGAAATTGTTGTGCGTGTTGCATAACCAAATCACTATCAAAACTTCAAGGTCGATGCGCGCCACCTAAACAACCTCCAAAAAATCTGAAAAAAAATCAGACGTGTTTTTGGTCATAAATGGCCACTTTTCCGCACTAGCCACCTTAACATTTCGAAAAAAAGTTTTTTTCGATACACCCTAATGTGCAGCAGGGGTATTCTATCGCAAAAGAAGTGATGTAAGTGAGGTGACAAAAATAAACTTTATAAAGTATATGGAGGACAGAATCAAGAAAATATGCACGAAAGAATGTGAAAAAGAAGGGACAAGGAGGATAAACGGGACATACACAGAAGGAAGAAAAGTGGCAGGGGAGAAGAGGAAGAGAAAGGAAAAGGGAGGTGGTTTGGTATAAGGAGTATGGGGAAAATCACAGAAAAGATATGCAAAGTGCTTAGGAAAGTGGTCATTAAAACTTACAGGATGGGAGGACAAAGCATCTTAAGAATAGCGAAGAATGCAAACAAGAGGAAAACAGAGAAGAGGAAGGGATTGTCTACGAAGTAAAGTGTAAAGAATGTCAGTGTGTGTACATAGGAGAAAAGAAAAAGAGGCTGAAAGAACATAGGGATGATGTACGACTTAAGAGAGAGAGAGAGAGAAATGCAATATTTAAGCACACGAGAGAAACAGGACATGACATAGAGTGGGATGAGGCTAAGCAGATAGGTAGGGAGAAGAGAGTACTAGTGAGAAAATGGAAGGAGGCCAAGGAAATAGAGAAGAAAGGGGAAGAACACAATGAACTGGAATGGGGGACTCAAGATAAACAAAGAATGGAAGAAGGTGATATGATCCTCCCGAACCATATCAAAGATTCGGTCATATTTAATATTATTCTTAATTATTTTACTTTTTATATTCACTATAAAAACGTTATGAAAGATGAGATATGTAATAGTTGAACTAATGACCTAATTCTGTCATTCGAGAAGTTTAGAATTTGTTATTTGCAAGCTTCTTGAAAGCAAAATCTTTCATTGTTGACAATTAGTCAAAAATATGTGTTCTCAGTTTTAGAATCAAACTATTATGAAAGCCATAAGAGCTAAATTTCAGTTGGAGTTATTAGTAATATAAGCCTTATGGACATTGGGAAGAAGTTTTTAAGAATGTGGTGACAACTTTATAGTAGAGAATATTATAGAAACTTTAAGGATCATAACTGTTGTTTTAGACATAGAAAAATGAACCTTATGGAACATACTGTTTAATCTTTAGAATATTGCCATTATACACAAATTAGTTCTGCATATCACAGCTGTAGCTATGTTTATCTTTTGTGTCACGGGAGGCACTCTGCTTGACATGCGGGGGTATAAATACAGCTTCGGAACCTAATTCAGGGGCATTTTCATCACCGACTCCTATGGATTAACATCTTAAATACTCAGCTCCCTTTATGGGAGGGTTCAAGAACTCAGTCTTCGTTCCCAAATTAGCTTAGAGACATAGTTATTCTGTCGTATGGGTAGGTTCGCCCTGTGGACATGCTAACATGTCACCATACGAAAGAATAAGTTCATTTCAACTTTATTTTGAAGTTTTCTGAAATTTTTAAAAAAATCTTAGCAAAATAATGTTAAATTTCGACTCAGAACTTGCTGTTATTCTGACGCATGGTTAGGTTCGTCCTGTGGACATGCTAACATGTCACCATGCGTGAGAATAAGTTAATTTACGATTTCTTTCAACCTTTGTGATAATTCAGTTTTATTTCTTCGAAACATATACGTAATATATTTTCAATTTTTGCATAAAGCAACAGGACTTAATGTTATTCTGCCGTATGAGTAGGTTCGCCCTGTGGGCATGCTAACATGCCATCATACGGAAGAATAAGTTCAGATTATTTCGTCTCCATGATTATTATTTATTGATGAGGTTATTCATTATTGATATCTGGCATGGTTAGGTTTTGCCCTGTGAACATGATAACATGTTGCCATACCCGATATCAAGTCGATGTCTCTAATATTTTACGAATTATAGCCATTTGTATTTCTGCATATATCTTGAAGCCAGACCATAATGTCCAATTTATATTAAGATCGGAGTCAATACTTAAAACCTTCGCCAGTCACGTCAAAGTCATGCTTCATTATGTCAACGAGCGTTTATAAAGTTCCAAGCAAGCGCCTGGTCGTCTTTATATAACTGATATGACAGCTTGATCCATATTATTTATTTATTTATTTATTTATTAAACACTACAGGCAAATGCCCAGTTACAGTGCTTTGAGGTTAACTGAGTTCTGTTTATATACATATTGACAAAACAAGTAATTAAAAATTGGTAAGAGAAAACAACAAAGACAAGTAGAAAATAACTACGTATAAGATGGAACAGAATAATCATTACATAACAACAATATATAATACAAGGGTGGTATGTCAAAGTATACAACATATTTGGTTACAATGCTATTATATACAGGGTTCACATAATAAG
>NC_139254.1:10844534-10869043 GCF_977018435.1 Lepisma saccharinum | reverse complement strand
AGGCCGTAATATTTTGTTTACTATAGAACAGGGTGGCGACAGACCTGGAAAACCGGGAAAAGTCAGGGAATTTGAGAGGTCAAAAAAAGTTAGGGAAATGTCAGGGAATTTCATCTTCATTGACTTTTTAAAATTTATTTATTTATTTAAAGATATCGTTATGGAACTCTTCACGGGAACAGGAAATCTCATTCGTACGTTTCGGCCTCAAATTTTAGGCCCCTTTTATGCGCAACACAACCACGGCGCCAGAAACCAGTGATGGCTAGAGGAGAGAGAGAGAGAAATTTCTCTCGCCCTGGCTTCTCGGCGGGAATTTTAAATTCGAACACTCTTTGGAGGAAAATTGTTATAACTCAGGCACTATGGGAGCAATCTACTTCGGATAACTTTTGTTTTTCAGCTAAAACATCAGCGCATGCAACCGTGTACAATTCAGAACGCCGGACCAAGGAAGGGGGGTTTGGGGGCACAACCACCGAATTTCAATGGAAAAAACAAAAATCTGGAGTTTGCCCCTTCTTCCCCCGCTATTTTGGGGAGAGGGCGCAAACTTTAGTATTCTTGTCAAAGAATGGACATTTCTCAAGAGAACTTAACATGTTTGATGTTCTTGGGTGCCATACAAGTTGAGTAATGAGCCAAAATGTGATATTTTTTTTTACGAAAAATAGGTAATTTGCATTTTTGGAGGAAAATTGTTATAACTCTGGCACTATGGGATCAATATACTTCAGATAAGTTTTGTTTTGCAGATAGAACATCAGAGTATGCAACCGTGTACAATTCAGAACGCTGAACGGAGGAAGAGGGGCTTGGTTGGGAGGCGACCCCCGAATTTCAATGGAAGAAAAATCAAAATCTGGAGTTTGCCCCCTCTTCTCCCATTATTTTGGGGAGAAGGTGCAAACCTTAGTATGCTCTTCAAAGAATGGACGTTTCCAAAGAGAATGAAACATGTTTCTTATTCTTGGGTGCCACACAAGTTGAATAATAAGCCAAAATGTGAAACTCTGTTTTTTACGAAAAATCGGTAATTTGCATATTGCTCAGAAAATTGTTATAACTCTGGAACTATGGGAGAAATCTACTTCGGGTAAGTTTTATTTGGAGACAAAACATCAGAGCATGCAGACGTGTACAATTTAGAACCCCGAACCGAGGAAGGGGTGTTTTGGGGCACGACCCCCGAATTTCAATGAAAAAAACATAAAAATCTGGAGAAGCCGCAAACTTTAGTATTATTTTCAAAGAATGGACATTTCTCAAGAGAACGTAACCTGTTTCATGTTCTTGGGTGCCATACAAGTTGAATAATAAGCCAAAATGTGATTTTTTTTAACGAAAAATAGGGAGTTTTCATTTTTGGAGGAAAATTGTATTAACTCTGGCACTATGGGAGCAATCTACTTCGGATAAGTTTTGTTTTGCAGCTAAAACATCATAGCATGCAACCGTGTACAATTCAGAATGCCGAACTGAGGAAGGGGGGTTTGGGGGCGTGACCACCGAATTTCAATGAAAAAAAGAACAACAATCTGGAGTTTGCACCCTCTTCTCCCGCTATTTTGGGGAGAATGCGCAAACTTTAGTATTATTTTCAAAGAATGGACGTTTCCATCCAAAGAGATTGAAACATGTTTCATGTTCCTGGGTGCCATATAAGTTGAATAATGAGCCAAAATGTGAAACTCTGTTCGGAAATGTGGCATGGATATATTGCGGAGAGGGGGGGGGGAGGAGGAGGTTGGTCATCAATATGAATTTCCCAGGCTTGCTCTAGACCTGTGTCAGAGTTTCCACCCAAACATAAGAGTATGAAGGTCCAGAAAGCACATTCATTTCGTAATCAGCACCATGATACAATATGGTATCATCGGGCCAGTACGACCTTACTCTGATGATACCATATGGTATGATCGGGGGAGTAAAGGTTAAGGCTCTAAATATTACGTGGAAAATGCATTGAATTATCATTTTTTCTTGTCCGTATGGGAGTAGCAAGGGGACTTGTCAATAGATGGAGGGGATAAGAGCGGGTGGCGCCGTCCGATAGTTGTCGGACGTCGTAGTAAGGCATTTTGTTGGGCAAACTGAAGGAACATAGAAGCAACTAGGTTTCATTGATACATACGATTTTTGTCGGATATCGCCACTCCACAAAGTACCCTACTACAACATGCGACAGAAATTGCATGGACTGTAACATCCAACACAAATCGCATGCATAAACAAGAAGAGCTTTAGACTGCAAATATGCTGCTCGAATTTTGTTACTCTTCTGGCTCACTTCACCTTATTTAATGTAGCAGTGCTTACAAAGGTTTTCTTTCATCATCCTGACGTATTACTGGATTCGCACAAGTTAACATACGTTTACAATGACTATGCACTATTCTTAGATATCAAGAAGAATCCAACCAAACGGGATATATATTGAATACTATCACGAAAAAGTGAAATATAAACCTGCATTGGTGAACGTTAAAAAAATTGGCAAGTGCATGCTCCCAACCTCAAATTTACTGCAACACTAGTATTGCAATGAAATTAACGCCACTCTCTGTCCTGTCTGTTTAAACTCATGAGAGATGGTCATTAATCTCTAACTGAGTAAGGTTAATGTCCAATATTATGAAATAAAATACTAATAATAAATACGTAAATATTTTAGTATCATATTTACTCCAATCATAAAAGCAAATCACTTTCTTCAAGCCCTGCTAAATTTTCACTTTCCATCTATTGATTTATACGAGGGGTGGCCAGAAAGTAATTTCCAATTAGTAGGGACATTGATTTTTCGCAAACGCCAAAACCGTGAAAAATGGTTAATTGCTGCGAAGTTATGTTTAGGAATGTGCAGTGATGTCTGGACACATTTTTCGTCCGTTCGAAATATCGAAATAATGCGAATTTGACATAAAATACGAATTGTTGGCGTTTTTAGTGATTTTTTTTTTAAGATATGTCCTAAAACATCGAAAAATTCCATGAAATCCAACATTCTTGTCTTTTCTAGGCCATGTTTGTGTACATAGAACATGCAAGTTTTCCAACATTTTACTCAAGAGTAAACTATAGAGTAATACGTACATGGAATAATTCCGACAGCCACATTAAATCATGTATTTCCCACGATTTTTTTCAACTTCTACAAGGGTCACTATTTTTTGAGCCTAACAATGAAAAAACAGGAATTTGGCATTGAAAACTGCTTTATTGTTTTTTCGAAGTATTCTCCTTTATGGTCAATACACTTTTGCATTCGTTCGAACCATTTGTCAAAGCAGTTTTTCCAATCTTCTTGAGACACCTCCATAATATGGTTTTTGAACGCATCAACGGCGTCTTCCGCCGACGAAAATCGTTGTCCACGCAATTTATCCTTGACATTCGGGAACAAGAAGAAGTCATTGGGTGCCAAATCAGGACTGTACGGCGGATGACCCATCAATTCGATTTTTTGACTGTTCATAAAGTTGGTTGTTAGACGAGATGTGTGACAGCTGGCATTGTCTTGATGAAGAATGATCCGACGGCGTTTGTTTGTTTTCCGTATTTGACCGAAGACCTCTGGCAAACAAATTGTTGTGTACCATTCAGAGTTGACCGTTCTACGTTCCTCTAAAGGCACAGTTGCCACATGACCAGTTTTCCCGAAAAAACAGGCGACCATTTGTTTTGATGTGCTTCGAGCACGAACAACTTTTGTTGGATTGGGTTCATCTTGAAACACCCATACAGTCGACTGCTGTTTACGTTCTGGCTCATATGCATATATCCATGATTCGTCACCTGTTACAATCTTATATACGTCTTTTGAAGCACCACGATTGTGTTTATTGAGCATTTGTTTGCACCAATTGACGCGAGCGTCTTTTTGAGTTTTTGTCAAATTGTGTGGGATCCAACGAGAACATACCTTTCTCACAGCTAAATGATCATGTAATATTTTATATATGCTGGTGGAACTAATGCCTATGGTTGCCTCAATCTCACAGTATGTCACATGACGATCTTGCAGTATTAGGTTTTGCACTGCATCAATGTTTTCTTGAACAACAACTGATTTTGGATGACCTTCGCGAATCTCGTCGGTGAGCGAATGGCGGCCAGGATTAAATTCGTTATACCAGCATTTCACAGTGGCAAAGGATGGGGCTTCATCGCCAAATGTGGAAGTAAGTTGATCGATGCACTCGTTTCTTGATAATCCACGTCGAAAATCGTAAAAAATCATCGCACGAAAATGTTCACAAGTTAATTCCATTTTATTGTTGTCGCGCAATCTCCAAGGCAACATAAACAACACAAATGAAGCTATTGACAAAACATTTGAAGTACGTTATGGTCAATAATGCCAGACGATTCCGTGCAAACGTCAAATCGCGCCTAATTTCAATCAGTGTTGCCAAGGGTCAAAATATAAATAGTGGCCCTCGTATCAAAACCATTTGCCACAGAGCAAAGTGGCAGGGTTCTAATAGGAGATCGAGTGCATATCTACCGTCACACGGGAGCCACATCTTCGTATTTGTCGCACGAGATATGTTTTGAATTACCAAGCTAAGTGCGAACCATCGGCATTCGACGAGCGAGTAATAATTGAGCTCAGTCATTGGGGCGTCTGACTACTATGCGATAGACCCGGGGTCGAATCCCCTGCGGGAGAGAACTGGGATGTTTTCCACCTATTTAAACTGCTCTGGCGCCCAAACAGCATCATATGAAGCTGGTACCTTGAGGAAACTTTGAGGGATAAAGGTAGCCAGGAGCATGGTGCTGATCACATCACCCTTACCTTCAGCCGTGATCAAGAAAGTGTGGAGCCCTAACTCCACACCACTACTATACACCTTCATGGAAAAGTGCAGAGGAGCACTTTACTTTTACTTCCTCAAAAATCTGTTCCAACCTTTCAAACTGTCACGAAAATACGTAGACCATGTGACCTACAATTTAAAATAATAGTTTAAAAGCACAATGAAGTATTACGTTTCGGTATATTTGGCAGATAAATGTTCTAAAACAAAAACGCGAATTTTTGGAAATGTAACACTAACAAGTCAAAAAAAGATATTGCCAATTTTTGGTGCCATAATATATCGGTATCTGTCACCTGAGATTGATTGATTTTAATTTTTTGGGTGCGTCACTGCTTATGGTCATTATGCGCCCTTCAGTATATACGGGGAAAATTCAATTATCTAAAATCCTTACCTTAAAATTAAAAAAGAGGTATGGAAATTTTTTTTCCCAAAATAACTTTCAAGATATCAAACTCTCACGAAGAGGTGTAAGCCATGTGACTTACAATTTGAAACAGTAGTTTAAAAACACCATGAAGGTATAATTTCAGATATTTGCCAGAAAATGCGCTAAAATGAAAATGTGAATTTTGGGAATAATAACACTGTATAGTAAAAAATAAAAAATAAGACAATACACCAATTTAAAAAAAAATACCATAACAAAATATCAAGGTCCCTACCGATTAGGCATAAATAAAACAAGAATATCAGTTGTAATTTATTGCATTAGTAATAGTGTCTTAATTTTTGGCATAATCACCACCATTGTTCTGGCATTTGTCGTAGCATGGCACTAAATTTTGTATGCCCATGATGTATGTGTTTGACAGCAAAGACTGGAACTATCTCTATCGCAGTGTAGCTGTCAAATCCTTGCCCTGCCAGAAACCTCTTCAGTTAAACAAAGAGATGAAAGTCTGCACACCTCACACGATTACTGGTGGCTCTGTGCCAAATTCTGCGTACAATGTAGGCTACATCGCAGTCTGTGGGATACTGTATGAGAGTTGCAATTCTTAACCTAGAACTGTCTTAAAACGGCTGCATTGCAACTGTACCAGATTACAGCTACATGCCACTTCTTCCTGCACAATTGGAGCTTTTTTCAGGATGCCCCTTGTATATGAACTTTCAGAAGCTTTTATTATTAGTGTTCCTGTTGTAATGTGTGGTTAGCTAAATCAGGTACATACACAATGCAATTCTATAAATCTTTTGCGTTAAATTTCTAATACCTACATACCCTTTTCGTCCGCAATAATGGTATAACTGCATGTTGTCAGTTTCACAGTACTTCACTTGGATATACTGTACTGAAGCAGAAATCCCATTCATAATGTAAGTAAATATGACACTTTCTTTTGTACAATTCAGTTCTTTCACTTATATGCAAGAGTTGAGTTGTTTGCTTTACAGAGAAGAGAAATGTAGCTTTGTGCATTGAACAATGAGTCCGCACTCATGGTTCTTGCAAGCAGAGGGTTCCAAACCTCAGTGGAAATATCAACATATAATACCGAGAATGTATTAGGAGACTGATAAATTACAAATTGTATTTCTTAATCAATCACTCTTCACTCTTTATCTCATTTAGTCGTAACTTTAAAAATAATCAAGTATTTTATTTTAAACTTACTGCGAATGACAAAATTCCGTAATCCTTCCCTAGCTTGTGAATTGTAATAATTTTCCAAATTCACTATTTTGCAGTTTGAATTCAAATCATAGAGAATAGAGAAATTAAGTCAATTTCATAGAAGATAATATTGGTACTTAACAAAACCATACGTGAATCTGTGAGTTTATTATTTCTATTTGCAAAAACATTGATTTAGTTTAGTTTGTAATTGTCAGGGAAAAATGTAAATTTTGTCCTGGAAAACCTGGAAAAGTCAGGGAATTTTATTTCTGCTTGTTTGTAGCCACCCTGTAGAAGCAAGTAACTTGTCCAAGCAATTCCTTGGATAGGTTATGAGGTTGTAATGATTTGTATTTTGTATGTTTCTTGTTTTGACTCACTCTTCTGCAACTTTTGGCTTATTGCAATGATGAGACGAATGGTGATTAGATAAACTTGATGAATGGATACTCATGAAAAAACACCTATTCTCTGGCCAGGACTTGGACCTGTAACTTTCGTAGTCAAAATATGAGTTGGCAACTTGGAGGATGAAAGTGTAATGTTTTCACACTTCTATGAGTTCAAATTCATATAATTAAGTTAGGTGATAAAATATTTGTAATCACCAGGGAATGGATTTATGTGTACCGAAAAGAATGTTAGATACGTATTTTTTTATATTTTAAGCAAAATATGGACTTAAAATTGTGAAAAATTGCTATTTTCATTTAGCAATTGGCTCACCTAACTAAGAATTAGGCTTATGTGACATAAACTGTAATGCAAAATTCAAATAAAAATGTGTTTTATTTTTAGTTACGTAAACGGTGGATTACCAAACTTTCTTCTTTTAAGTGCTGAAACATGTATATCGATAAAACGTGATTTTATCGTTATTATTTTTATTCTTAGTATTGAGCTTTGCTTTTTAACTACAGTTCGGTTGAGATAAACTGATTTCAAATATTATTATAGATTTTAATGTTTGAAGGAAAGAATAACCAATTACCTTTACTTTCTTTTATTACAGAAGAAAACTAAGAAATAACTTCACAAGAAAAAATTAAAGGTTCACACTCATTCGCTGGTGGTTCTTGGTTTACATGAGTAAACCCAATACAAGAGTTGACACCAGTACTGTAGATTATCTTCGTAAAAGAAATATAAGAAAAAATCACACTCACATATATTTATAAAAATAACAAATTTAACCTTTTTACTCATGATTACATGGCTAGCCTTTAGAAAGAATTAGCACTTTTCAAACTTTAGTAGGATTTTTTTATCAGAAGATCAAGCTTGTGGGGATTAAAACGAGAGCTCTCGACACTGGGGACCACTTCACTAAAATCCTCGTTGTTCCGTCTTCTTTTTCCGACAATCCTTGGTGTCTTGTCGCTGGAGAAAATCCTTCTCTGCAATCTCGGTTTCACTGAATGAAAATCTGCTAAACTGCTGCAGACAGAGTTCACTCCTGCACGATCTCTTTTCCGGAGAGCCTTAATGCCGATTTAACGTTTCTTGTGCCTTTGCAAACAACGGCGGACTAGCGTGGTCTTCCGATTGAAGACTCTACTTTACCACTTCGCCAGAAGAAAATGTC
Organism: Lepisma saccharinum; assembly: GCF_977018435.1. NCBI lineage: Eukaryota > Metazoa > Arthropoda > Insecta > Zygentoma > Lepismatidae > Lepisma > Lepisma saccharinum. The sequence goes on along the minus strand of NC_139254.1, from coordinate 10,861,005 downwards.
CCCGTAGGTATGCAAAACTCAACAGACAGAGCACTAACTCGCACGACCACCTTCCAGTCAAAATCTCCCCGCCAACTGTTGCAACACATCTTTGCCCGAAATTCACGAGCGCTTACTTCCCTTTGTGTACCGGACTAAGTCTATTATTTCAAAAAGGGTGTTTCGATTCCTTTTGCTTCTTTCTTCCCGGAACGTTCTGTAAACAATCTGTTACACGTGGATCTTTTGTTGTCCTTGATGACTGATTTATATTGGCTGTTCAATATTGCATGAAGTAATGGGAATATATTTAAAATATGTAATTGATTTCATCGCAAAAACTTGAGCTTGAATTGTATGTTGTTGACAAGAATGCTAGAGTAACACATGCATTGTCTAATGTCAAGATTTAAAATAAACAGACAGTACGAAATGTACAGAATACACATGGACAGAAAATGTTTTCGAGAAATGTAGTAATGGCATGAATGTAGAATACGTGTTGGAAAATGTTTGAAAATATGGAAATTATATGTAAAATATGTGCTAAAAGCTAATACATGTAAAAGCATGGAATATAAAAATAGCATTAGACTTGCAAAAGATAACTGTATATCTGTCAGGTTGGTCAGAATTAGATGAGGAACCTAGTTTTTATTAGCCTTTAGTTCTGAGGGAAAGCAAGTACTACTAACCTTTGTCTAACAGGTCTCATGTTCAATGAAATTTTCCCATTGTCTTTAAGATTGGAAAACACATTGATCTTGTGATCACTACATCCTGTTAGCACTGTTTATTATTATGATACTTATACCCTGTCCTAGCTAACTGTGGAGCATGGCTGCGCATAGCGTCAGAGAAGCGAAGGAAATCGAGTGGCCAGAGCGAAGCAGTACATGCTGCTGGAAAGGCTGGTAACCGCAGTCGCTTTTCCCCCTCCATGCAATCCCGTTCCTCTCACGTGTTCATTGGTGGAGTCGTCTCGCATCACTACTTGCGCAGAGACTTGTTTTCGTTTACCTGCTCCACAGTTAGCTGGGACAGTGTGTGTGTGTGTGTGTGTGTGGAGTGTAAGGGGTGATCATTTGAGAAGGCACCCAAAACTCAATCTCGCTACCATGTATTACACACCTTGGTAGCAACCTGCATTTATACAGGCCGGCGAGGCTATGGCATCTGAACCTCTGGCAATATAATCTTCTGCAGGGTTGTGTTCTGTCCTTGCATGTGCTGAGTGCCCCTTTATAGCATCAGCTTGTAACATAAGTAAGGAGCTTCTAGTCATCAGAGGCACCGTTTGATTTTAGCTATGGTAAGGGGCTGGTTCCCATACAATGTGACGGGAGCAAATAGCCTGAATGCTGATCCACTCACAATTTTAATTTCAATAAAACATTCTGTTCATTACATTGTATTGATGATATTTTTTTTTATTTTTGTTAGGAGTTTTCCATTCACCGTAAGTCTCGCTTGGGTCTTCTTGGTAGAATGTCGGACTCGTTTCACAACCTGGCAGCAGTTTACATGATGCGTAACAGGACACCGGAGTTTGAGCAAGTTCACGAGTATGTGTCGGCACTTGGTGATAAGCTGGCCAATGTTGAAAAGATCAGTCAGCGTATCCAGAAGGAGAGGCAAGGTAATTTTATTTAATAACTAGATCGCATGACGATTTCATCCTTTGACATAAAACTGCAAAAAAGAAAGAATCATACATCTGTATCCTAATCAGAAGGCGGGCCTCCCTGATGGTGCAGTGGTAGCATCATAGCCTTGTAATCAAGAGGTCCTGGGTTCGATACCCGGTGGAGGCACATAGTGGTTCGGATCCCACTTGAAACTGTAGGCCCAGTCCCGATTAGCCTTACTGTGCATAAAGTGGACTTAAAACACCAACCCAATCAATCAATCAATAAGGCCACGGTGGCTCAGTCGGTAACGCGTCTGACTACCATGCTAAAGGTCCCGGGTTCGATCCCCCGGCCGGTTCAAATCCGGGAACTTTTCTAACGATGGAAGCGGCCCCGGCACCCACCCAGCATCGAATAACATGGGTACCTGGGGGAAACCCTGGGGGATAAAGGCAGTCAGGGGTGTGATGCTGATCACATCACCCCCACTCACGACCGGATCAAGAAAGTGTGGGGCGTTACCACAAGGCACTGGCACTGGCTTTGAGTCATGTTTTGAGTCTACTAGGGCTGAGCTGATACCACTTTGAACCGATGCCAATACTCTGAAAATTGAAATACAACATTGATCAATATTGGTGTGTAAATATTCTTCTCTGATTATATGCATCAATTTACCAAGAAATTTGCTTTAGAATCTTCAAGAATTACATAAGAATAATAGTTTTTCTTGTATGTACGCATTGCTTGCATTGTAGAATTATTTTCCTGTAGTTTACGGTTATTACAAGCATAAAGAAATTTGTGTGCTTTCCATTCCACAAGGGATTCTCACATAAAATTGCCAAAATTTTTTGAAGTTTTAATTTTAAAATTGTTTTTAGATCACCAAGAAGTTTGGAATGTACGGTATGCGCCAAAATATACAGTACTGAAACTCGCGCACCTCGAACACGCATGTGCATTTGTCGATGGGGCTTAGCTCCAGCCGCTCATGTTCTCAGCAGTGAAAAGGAAGTTATAACTCACTAATAGTGTGTATGTAGTGTTTCTTTCAGGATAAATAAACTCACAGATGACAACAATGTAATGTTCGTCTTTTAATTTCAGTACTGTATATTTTGGCGCATACTGTACATTTAATGAATTCAAAATGAGAAACTCTCTACCAGGTGTGGAAACCATAGGAATATATAATATAAGTTGTTCATGTTGAAAGGACAAATAGCAAGGAAAATGGCAATAAGATGGCACGAACACGATTTGGACATTATAAATCTAAACTCAAGAACAGGTCTGTCAGCTCACATCATCAAAGATAAGCATTTGATTAAAAAGAGAAGGGTTTTAAAAAGATTGACGGGAAACATAGAGTTGAATGTCTGGGAAGCTTCGTTCATTGCAGAAGAACACTGGAATAAATTAAATAATGAAAATGGTAACATAGATCCAGTATGGAGTTTTCTTTTTCACAAATGGAGTAAGCCACCATCTTAAAAATTTAATGTAACAGAAAACATGAAGATACTTTGTGAAAGCAATGATGAATTTGAATTACCTGATGATATTTGGGATTCATAATTTTAAATAAAAAATATTGTGATCAAAAATTTTTATCTGAAAAAAAAATAAAACAGACTGCTTCTTTTACAGTTGTTGCTATATTACAACAATGTAACATTGACAACTACCATTATATAACTGATTCTTTTTGTTTAAAAAATTGCTAACCATTGTTATAACTGTATCTTAGTCAAAATGAAAATAAATGTCTGATGAAGGGAACGTGTGTTCTCCTGAAACATCACAACGAAAAACTGTTTTCTTATGCTTGTAATAACCGTAAACTACAGGAAAATAATTCTACATAAGAATATATTATGTAATAAAAAATACAATTTTCATGCAGAATTTGTGCAAAATAAAATGTGAGTTTGAATTTTGCAAAATTTCCAGGATAATTAGATTCCGTGAAAATGACACGTGGCATTTTTGAGGACCTCGTGGAACACTAATATGCAAGAAGTATCTGCTGGTATCGTTGGATGAATTTAAACTGATACTTTCCGATACCGATACATCGGCTCGGCTCTAGAGTCTACTTTTGTGCACAGATAGGCTAATTAGCGTCACTGACTTCCAAACTCTGGTTTTATGCAAGATACTAGTTCTTTTAATTACTAATTTAAATTTGGTCAGTTGCCATCAAGGGGCTCATGTCTCTGTACCAGTGGAAGGTTTACCAAAATCTGTAACTGCAAAGCACCTGAACTGTATGTAATGGATTAAGAAACAATTGTATTTTTCCTTACAGAGTACTTATCAGAACTACATCAGCTGCATCCAATTTTTACGTTGTGGTCAGCATCAGAGCCAGAGCTGAGTCCCCCACTCCTAGCAATAGCATCTGCAGTGGAGCGATGTGCCCAGTCGCAGCAGGAAGTCGTCGATACCTACCCTCAAAATGTCGGGCAGGTAATTATCTCATCGTGCATTAATGACTAGTAACTTTTTCTAATGTTATAATACAAGGTTCATTCAATATATAACCGGAATCATGTTGTAACAAATATTGATTACAAGCTCCAAAAAAACTACAGTACTCTGTTTCAACATAGTCCCCCCCTAATGCAATGCACCTACGCCAGCGCTTGATAAGGGCACTGATTCCACAGGAAATAAAATATTTTGGATGCTTGCGTAACCACTCATGCACCGCTGACTGGACTTCATCTTCATTCTGGAACCTCGATCCACTTAGTGCATCTTTCAGTGGGCCAAAGGTGTGGAAATCGGCAAGTGTGAAATCGGGCAAATATGGAGGGTGGGGTAAGCATTCAAACTTTAGGTCCTCGATGGTAGACAATGTGACATGGGCAGTGTGTGGTGTCTCATTGTTATGGAGCAGAAACACACCTGTGGACACCAGACCATGTCGTCTCTGCAGAATGGCTGGTTGCAGTTTTTCGTGCAAAAGATTGGAGTAGGTGGTACTGTTTACACTATGACCTCTGGGCATGTAATGTTCAAGAATTGCCCCCTTGTGGTCCCAAAACAAAGTTAACATGACCTTTCCAGCAAATCCTCCACTTGAGCAATGTTGCTTTCCATGACTGCAGTGACAGAGTGACCTGGACGTGGAGAATCTTCAACACTGGTTATGCCCTGTTTGAACTTCTCAGCCCACTCGTACACTTGTGATCAACTCATACAGTTGTCACCGTACTGAACTGTCATGTGACTATGAATTTCTATCGGTTTCACGCCTTCATTCAACAAAAATCTCACGACACTTCGCTGCTCTAGCTTGGAGCACTCCTGTAAGTGTGTCGCCATCTTGTGTAACTGTTTCCCAGCGATCCGTGCACGAGGCAGGCGTGCCAGCCCCGGCTATTTTATAGCTTACAGATGCCTTCACAAAATAACAAACGTATAACAATCAGTCATATTTTAGATTTTTTATACTACTTTTTCCGGTTATTTATTGAATGCACCTTGTATTTTAAATCAAAACTCGTGGTAAGTTGACATATGAAGGGCTCAGGTGTAAAACATGGTAAGTGACATTTTGGTCATTTCTGAGTTCATTAAGAAAAAAGGTCATTAGAAGCTGTACTGTAGATAAATTGTTTTTGTGTTGTGTATGCCAATTTCACTCAAAGGATGGCACATTGTAGTTCGTAACTCAAAAATTACCAAAATGTCACTTACCATGTTTACACCCGAGCCCTTTATACAGGGTGACAAGAAATAACCCGTACAAAGTTTGGCGTATCCTGCCAAGAATGTAGTGTATCGTAGCCAAATAATTGTTGTGTTATTGGATTCTCCATAGTCTTTTGTAACTGTACTTGTTGTTTCGGCTTCATAGCGATTACAGTCTTTGTGTTTCAGACTGTCAACCAAACGCAGTACAATTTTTTAACTGTGGCGTCAGGGAAAGCGTCAATGTGAAATTGTTCGTTTGCTGGGTGTTCCAAAAACGACAGTCTCAGATGCAGTTCGGCGATTAAAGGAGCTCGGCCATGAAGGCGACTGTCCCAGAAGAGGAAGAAAGCCTACCATCAACACGTCCCAGAACCGCAAGATCATCAAAAAGCGAGTTCAGCGAAATCCGAGGGTCTCCATGAGAAAATTCACCCATGAGATCGGGATCAACCGCGAATCGGTGCGGCAAATGGCGAAAAAGAACCTCAACCTCAAGGTGTACAAGCTCCAAAAAGTTCAGCTTCACACGGACGAAATCAAGCGCCTGCGACTCAAAAGATGCCGCCCTCTGAAGTGCCGGGCCGCAGGTCAGCAATGGGAGCGCATTCTTTTCACAGACTAAAAGCTGTTCACCGTGGAGCAGGCGCACAACCACCAAAACAACAGGACCTGGTCTGCAGAGGCTCCCGGTACCTCAGCCATCGTCCAACACCGCCAAAATCCGCAGTCGGTCATGGTGTGGGGCGGAATTTGCGCAAGCGGCAAGACGACCCTGGTTTTCGTGGATCAAGGGGTCAAAAGCAACCAAGAAGTGTACCGCCGCAACATTCTCGAGAACGTTGTCCTTCCGTGGGCCCAGCAGCACTTCGGCGATACACAATGGACATTCCAGCAAGTATCCGCTCCGGCCCACAGGGCGAAAATGACGCAAGCGTGGTGCAGAACCCATTTTCCGGACTTCATTGCATCGACGGAATGGCCGCCCTACTCGCCGGACCTCAACCCAATGGACTACAGTCTGTGGTCGATTTTGGAGGCCAGGGTATGTGCTAAATGCCACCACAGTTTGGAGTCGCTGAAGCAATTGCTGCATCATGAGTGGAACCGATTGTCGCCCGAGGACCTGCGGCCCATTGCCCAACATTTCAAAGCCCGTTTGGACCTCTGTATCGCCGCCCAGGGAGGCCACTTCGAAACCAGTTGAACATCTTGTTCCTAAGGTCCCATGTCATTGTTCTTCAGTGTTGTTTTGCTCAATTGTTTCGGTTTAATAACTTTATGATCACAAACATTAGTACGGGTTATTTCTTGTCACCCGATATAATTGAAGCGAAATGCTTGCACACTAATATTAACCCTTTTGGACCTTTTCATTTTTTTACTTTCAATTTATGGTGAAGTATCAGTTGGAATTTGTTTACCAACACTGGCTGACACATTTACGACATTTTTGTCCTTCACATGATCCGTAAAAATGCTGTGTAATACTTTCACAGAGTCTAATTATCTTGGAAATTAAGCCAAAATTGAAAGTTGTGAAAATCTGGATTTTGTGGTTATGTAACATGTATTTCAATATTCTGATGTAATACTTGAATAATTTTGAAGAACTTTTAATTGTTACAGTTTTCAAGCATCGGTATCACTTTTGGTGGGCATTGGAAAGAGTGTAAGCATCAGTGTGGATATCGGTTGGAAGTAGTATCGTCTCAACCTTAGTTTACATATCAGACTTCCCTTAATATTGTGTATTTCCAAATTTACAATGACGTACTTTTATTTCGAGACCTGTTTTTTTCCTTTCCAGCCCTTGAAGGAATATTTGCTGTATATTGATGCCGTGAGGGAGGCTTTGACTAGAAGGGACTCCGTTCAAATTGAATACGAGCTGACCATTGACGAACTGAAAAAGAAGAAGGTGGAGAGAGAACAGGTAAGATACATTTGTTTAGGTCAGGAGTTCCCAAACTTTTTCGTTTCACGTTTCACGGTGCCCTTAGTGTTTCAAAATTATTCCACTGCCCCCAAGTCAGAGTGTAGGCCTATTTATCACTTGCAACGCTCAGTTAGTGTGCTTACCTTAAGTTAAAAAATAAGCACATAATTCAAATTCAGAAACATTTTACATGTAAAAAGTACTAAATAAGCACATATTTGGAACAGTTGTATCATTTCAGTGAAAATGTTGGAACATTTCACGTGCCCTGTAAGCCACACTTTTGGAACCACTGGCTTAGGTCCTGTTTTCATTTTATGAAGATGAAGCAATGGATGAAAGATCTAATTTGGTGACTGCCGTTCTTTACGACTTTTCATAACATGCAAATGAAATGTCAATTCCATGAGCTGCAGTGGTCTAGTTGGTAGCTGTAAACTTGCAGGCTATCGAGGCTCTGGAACCTGGACCTACAGCCAGTATAATCCTCTGTAGGGCTGTGTGTGTGTTGTCCTGTGTTTTGTCTTTATATGTGCTGAGTGCCCCTTTCCAGCCTCAGCTTTTAATCCAGGTAAGAATATTTTAGTCCTCAGAAACATTTATTTCATTTTAATTACGATAAGGGGCTGGACCCCGTATAATGTGATGGGTGTAAAATAGCCTAAGTGCTGATACACCCAGAATTTTCAATTCAATCAATAGAGCCCCAGCTTTTAACTAAATGAGATCTTAGTCCTCGGAGACGTATGTTCATTTAATTTATGATAAGGCCCTGGTAACTACAGGGTGAGTCATAAGTCTCCATACAAATGGTGAAAACTGTGACTCATGTTTATTTCCTTTTTACAAATTGGATTATATTATACTACAGTTAAAGGATATGTTCCACATGTCTCCCTTCCATGTCCAAACACACTGCTAGGCGCTCTAACCAATTTTGGCAAACTCGTGACTTGATTGCAAGCTTGTGTGATTCTCCTTTTAAGATGGTCAACATTACGGATTTTCTTCTGGTACACAATCTATTTCAGGTGTCCCCAAAGGTAAAAATCCCTGGGAGTGAGATCTGGTGATCTGGGTGGCCACTCCACCGTACCATGTCGACCGATCCAATGCCCAGGAAACTGCTGGTTCAACCAATGGCTTACTTCAATGCCGAAATGCGCTGGTGCCCCGTCGTGCTTGAAGAATACAGGGAAGTCCCCATTTTTATCCAGGATTGACATGAAGATGTCAGTTTTCAAAATGTCGAGATAACTCGTCACGTTGAGGTTTCTCTCAGTGAAAAAAGGACCAACAATCCTGTTACCCCAAATCCCGCATCACACCATGAGTTTTGCAGTCCGACATCCAATGTGAATTGCTATCCATCCAGTACCTGACATTTTGCCTGTTCACTTCACCAGTGACATAAAAATTAGCCTCATCTGGAAAATGAACTAATGGAACTAACAAAAACAGGAACATTCTCGTTCATGTTCAGTGCCCTTTCACAGAACTCTGCTCTATGGTCGGGATCGTCCTCTGTAAGATGTTGCAAGAGCTGCAGCTTGTATGGGTGCCACTTGTTCACTTGCAAAATGCGCATGACACTGCTTTGGCTGATTCCAATTTCCACAGAGAGGCGTCTGGTCCCCTTTGTCGGACTCCTGGTCCTCGCTGTCAACACCTGCGTTACCCTCTTTCCATCTGCTGCTGTCCAGGCCTGCTTTCGTCAGCGGCGGAACCTGTCCTTCTGAATTTCTTGATTAGTTTGGCCACGGTGTCATGGGTTACCTGCGTTCTGTGGGTTGCATTGAATGTACGTGCTACATGACGGGTGGTACCACTCCTAGCCAATAGAATGATGTCAATCCATTCTTCCTTCGTTAGTGGCATCTCTTTTTCATTGGTTCACCTGCCTTAAAAGGAAAAATAAACATTAGTCACCATTTTCACCATTTGTATGATCACTTATGACTCCCCCTGTATATAATGAGATGGGCCTAAGTGTAGACCTGGATGCAGTTTCTTGGGCGAGAAGTCTCCAGTAAGAATTTTTCAGTCTTGATTCCTCCATATCAATAAGTAAACCCCTGTGTGGCTTCATGTCATGGACATTTGCTTGCTTTTTTTACCAGTCTGTGTTATCATTTATCTTTCTTTCAACAAGGGGTTGGATGTTCGATTCTCACTAGAGGCACGCTGCACAATGGTTCAGACCTTTCATCTTTGAACTGCAGATCCAGTCCCAATCAGTGTTGCCACATGAAGGAAAATTTCCCTTTTGCAGGGAAATTCGGGCTGAAGTTTTAGCCAAAAGGAAAAGGGAATTTTGATTAAAAACTTCAGAATTTCAGGAAATTTTAAGACTTCTGACTCTATATTATTAGTTTATGTCAAATTCCAGTTTCATATTCACATTTTTGTTTTTTTCTGATCCTTCTTGTTTCTGCTCCCTTGAATATAAACCTGTATCTATTTATATTTCTCTTAAGTTTATTGCACGTCACTTTTCTGTATCTTTGGATAATTGTAACGATTAGAATTAACGATTTAATGGATTTCTGGGACATCTGACCAGAAAGCGATGAAGCTTACATGTATGTGCAACATTTTTATATTCATACGATCATGGACCAACGGAAATTTTACTACTACTACCACTGCTAATAATAATCATTATTATTATTATTATTATATTTGTTTAGGTGAAGGGAAAAAATGGTCCAAAAAGGGAAATTTTACCCCCTTGAAAGGGAAATTGTGCCCTCAGATTGTGGCAACACTGGTCCCAATTAGCCTATCTGAGCAGAAAGTTTATTTAAAACAAACTTTACCAACAGAAGGGGGGGAAACTACCTCTGTCATCAATCTCATATTTGAACTTTTACTGTTTTTCATTTTACTACTTCTCTAGGTTAACTACAATTAGAATGAATGAATGATGAAAAACATGGGAAATACATACGAAATAATGGCTGTTTCTTCCCAGGGTAGAACCCAGTATCCTTGTCTCGATAGCACATTAACTACAGCAGCATTTCTCAACCAGCAGGTCGTGACCTGATAGTCCCTGGCATCAGTTATACTGGGTTGCAAAAGGTTCATTAGATGCAGTAGTTGATAACTAATTTAAAGCTAATTTTGTCAACAAGCCTAGACATAATCAAACTATTGTAGGACCGCAAGCAAAAGAGCCTGTGCAGAACCATGTGTCTTGTGCATCATACTCGTGCCTGAAGGCGAGGGATGGAGTGGAGCAGGCATAATGATGGCCTGAGTGGAAGGCATGAAGGGAAAGGTGTGGGGAGGCTTCTGGCCAAAGGTTCTTTTGTTTGTGGTTCACTATATTACTCTTTATTATGCCACAATTTTCTGTTAATATTTACTTTCAAGGTTAAAGAGTTTTAATGCAAAATTGTTGAAATTGGGGCATAAACTTTAAAAAAAGAAGAATTTTCCAGACCATGGTGTCACCATGTTGATAACCACTGAACTACAAGGCATATCAAGAGGAGATACTGTACGTCACAATGTTATTCACAACAAACAACAAGGGAACTGCTCTTTCCAGTAGCAAGTGATCCACAGACTATTTTAGTTCATGTTGATTCATTTAGAATAAATTGCTCTGTTCCACATGATTGCAGCTAGATTTTTATGTACAAGCCAAAATGATTGAGAAGGTAGTGTAAAATTGGAATAGTTTGTTTATATTCATGATAACAACATGGTTACAATTTACTTCTTGGTATAAAACGGCAAAGATTTCATTTTTCTGCATGTTTGTATTTTTTTCTTGCAAGCAATGACGAGCCATTCTTTTATCTAAAGAGATGATGGGTTTCTCTTTAAGTTTGCATTGAAGCTTGAGAGTTCATTCGTAATGATCTATAAAATAATTAGAAATATCGGTATAACAACTTCCAAATCCCAGTTATTCAGCCATCATTTTCCAGACAGGAACTTGACAATCAGGAATGCAGTGTCAAACATTGCTTAAAGCTCTTCCTGGTCATCAACGGCATAAACATGTAAACAGGCGAAATCCAGGAAGAGGCCAGAGGTCTGACTGCATTTGCTTAGTAAAACCGATCGTAATAAATATCTGGGAGGAGAGAGCTCATTAGAGAGTTTTAGAGCGAATGTTGAGAGGGGCAGAACTATGATTGAGGGAGGAACGTTGGGAAAGTTGCAAGTCAAACTCTGAACATACAGTGGGACTTCCATCTTCAGTCAGAGACAGGTATACTTTTCCACTTACAATGTTGATCCAATTTGTGAGGGTGCAAAACTCAAGTGTTCGTGTTTTGCCATTTAAGTGTATAATCGTTACAGTGGAACCACAAGCAAAACGACCTGCGCAAACCTCTACTCCTGTGCATTGTACTCCCGCAAGGAGGGGGAGAGTGGACCATGCTTCCTTATGGCCCGACCTGAAGGAAAACTGCACGAGAACTTTTCGTCCAAGGTTTTTTTCCTTGTGGTCGATCTATACCTCTCGCACGTTACCATCAAGCTTACCATGAACAGCGAGTATGCCATTAGTTAGGAATGAATGATGAATCAGCTACATCACCCATGTGTTCGATCCCACATACCGTAGGGCATGTTACACATTAACTGATGAGTATTTTATTATGTCAGTTGCAGTCGACTGAACCTCAGCCCAGTAGTTTCACCATCGGAGCTTCTCTGTGGAAATCTTCAGACGAAGCAAAGGAAGAGAAGATACAGAAGCTAAACCAAGCTATTCCTGAGCTAATAAAACAAGTGGAGGTTAGTATTTGAACAAGGTACATTGAATTAAATCAGTGATTTTTTTTAAAAAAAAATCACCGATTTACATCACTTTACCTTGATAATTTACAGCATAATGTACATGCGAATTTTGTAGATATCACAATCACTTTTGGTGAAAGAACATTAATCTAGTAATCATTTAATAGTGTTTATGCTCTAAGAAGGAAAAGAAACAAAGTATATGTACTGATGAGGTGAAGTTTATTCGAAAGGAAATGTGATATGTAAAACTGTAAACACACTTAAATTCTCTTGATTTAAAATTCAATAATTTTTATAGGCAAAAATAGCAAACATTTTGTGTAGAAAGATATACAAATGTTAAACTGCAAATTGGGTCATTATCATTAAACTGTAAATAAACATGGCAGCTGATATTTTGCAAACCATCATTAAAATATTGCCAAAATTCATCTATAAAGACTTTATAAAACATTTTAAGTTACAATTATAGAGTACATCGAGAATATTTTACTTTCACTGAAAGAAAAGTTACTGAAATTATGTATTATAGTTTCATTAACACACTCAAGAAACATTTCCATAGTGGGTTCATATATGCAGTATCAGAAGCAGAAAAATGTATATTTATATATATAATTTTTTATTGGCTTTAATCAAACTTCAAATATTTTGGTTGTTTACTAGAAAAAGCCTTTCTATAAAAAAAAAAACCACATATGCAGGGCTCGAAAAATCCCGGTCGCCATGGTGACTGAAAATTTCAGCGTGGCGACTGTGATGTTTTGCTGTAATGCAGTTTTTTTTTAATTTGCATGTACGAAATTTTGAAGATTCTAAGTTCAATTTGCAGTACAGTATAAATGATTTTTTCTTATCAACGTTCCATGGAATTGGTAACAATTTCTTATTCTTTGTTCTCCAGTCCCATCTTCCTGCTTTCTCATGGCAAGTACTTCATAATTAGATGCTCACATGATTTAGCCATGTTTTGAATTCGGTGATGCTCAGCTTATAGTATGCACAATTGCTAGTACCTAGCTCTGAGGAAGATTTTTCGAGCACTGTCTGTCTATATGTATGGTGCCAAAATAGCAATTTTAAGTGTGTGTGTGTGTGTGTAAAAACGAATTAAATATAAAATCGAATTTAAATCAAGAAAATCATAAAAAAATATTTTTTAAATATAAATCATGATTTTTTATCCACCCTGATATTTAACCTTTTTATTGCTCTCCTGTCTAAAAACTACACACACAAAAATGCCAGAAAAGTGTCTGCCATTATTGGTAAATAATTCCTGTACTGATATATCAACATCAGCTCAGTCTTAGTATAACTACGGCTTTTTAATCAAGTTTAGGATATTATTCGACATACCTCGAAAATTTGCTAATTTTTTGTACCAAAATTTTTAACATCATTCACCATAAATATGCGTATCTAATGTCACTTTTTGAAACTAATGCATCGATATTAATTAGCTTAGTTTACACCTTGTGCTAATATTATGAATAAATATTAACAAATATGTCAATTGTGTTTTTTTTTTTTGGTACAGGGTGGGTACCAGTTTAGAAATCCTGGAAAAGTCGTAGCAGTGTGAGGGAATTTCACTCTTTTGCTGGAAAACTGAATGTTTTTTGTAGGAGAACTCTTACAATAGAAAATGCAAGTAATGGTCACCATCAGAAATGGATGAATTCGTTACAGCTGGTGTTGGAGATTGTGATTTCCTGTTTCTATGTTAAACAAAGATCTTTGTCCACAACAATTGTTATTAGACTGTTATATATTGAATACAAGAACTGGATTGTGCACAGTGTCTTTGTACTGTATCTGGATCAGTTGGAAACCTTTCTTCTTAATTCCAAATAATACCAGTGGTATCAGTATTGGAAATTAAAGGTAAAGGTAAAGTGTTCCCCTGTGCATAGCACCACGCCATGAAGGCGTATAGGGGGTGTGGGGGTAACGCCCCACACTTTCTTGATCCGGTCGTGAGTGGGGGTGATGTGATCAGCATCACGCCCCTGACCGCCTTTACCCCCCAGGGTTTCCCCCAGGTACCCATGTTATTCGACGCTGGGTAGGCGCCGGGGCCGCTTCCACCGTTAGAAAAGTTCCCGGATTTGAACCGGCCGGGGATCGAACCCGGGACCTTGAGCATGGTAGTCAGACGCGTTACCGACTGAGCCACCGCGGCCAGTTGGAATTCATCTACCGATACCAGCTGATACTTTTCTGGCATTTTTGTCTTTTACTAGATCTGCAAAAATGCCTCGTGACACTTTTGCAGAGTCTATTTATCCTATAAATTATTCAAAATTCAAACTCTCTTTTTATTTTGCACCAATTTTGCACGAGAAACTGAATTTTGAGATTACATAGCATCTATTTTAATATTCTGATTTAATTCTTGAATATTCTAAAGAAAATTTCTTGGTAAATTGATGTATATAATTGTAGAAGGATATTTACACAATAGAATGTTGATCAATATTTTGAACAAAATTTTATTATTGCAATTTTCAAGTATCTGTATCGGTGGAAATCGATAAGAGTATCGGCATCGGTACTTGTTCAAAGTGGTATCAGCTCAGCCCTAAAAATAATCTTTTATTTTTTTGTGGATACCTTTGTTTGACACTTGGTATTAGTTATAGCAGGGGTTCCCAAACTTTTTTGTTTCACGGTGCCTTTAGTGTTTCAAAATTTTTCAGCTGTGCCCAAGTCAGAATGTAGGCCTATCTAACACTTGCAACGTTCAGTTAGCGAGGTTAGGTTGCTTGCCTTGAGTTAAAAAATAAACACACATTTCAAATTCAGAAATATTTTATGTGCAAAAAGTACTAAATAAGCACATATTTGAAATAAGTGTCATTCCATTGAAAATATTGGAACGCTTCGTGGCTCACCATGGTGCTGCGGTGCACACTTAGGGAACCACCGAGTTATAGTAGACATTTTGTATTAAATGCTTCAGGAAAAGAGGTCATGTTTGAAATTTTCATGTAAAAATCTACTATAAGTGGCTATTGGTATTTTGCCACCTTAATAACTACACGTAAGTGAATTACTAACTTTTTCTGCAAGACTTGTAATGATTCAATTATGGTGGCCCTGCCATCATCCACACGGGAACAAGTTATTGTACCGTTGTTATATTACTATGTGCTTTATTCCCCAAGTAAATAACACCTTCTTGTTACATTTTTAGGGGAGTTGTGGTAGAAGGTTACCTGAAGTAATATATTATCAAATTTTACCATAATTATGTATAGGGCTCGGAAGTTGAAGACCTATAAATTGCCAAAAAAAAGACCTAAATCTAAAAAAAAAAAGACGTATAAATGTGATCCAAATTAATTAATTAATAGATTCAGTTTTAATTTGGCTACACATTTAACCTTTTGAGTCCCAAGGCCATTTTTACAAGTAAGCCTCTCGGTCCCGAGCCGATTTTGAGCAAAATGCAGAGTTTCAATTAAATGAGTGTAGATCGGAGACTAATTGCCCTAGAGAGATGAGTGATATACCGTTGTACGCGGAATGAACCAGAGATTCAGACTATATGAAATTTATGCAAATTCGGCGTATATGTGGCAGGGGGGAGGGGGCTAACTCAAAATTCCAAAATTTCGGGGGAAAAAAATTTGGTTCCCCCACCCTCCCCCCAAGAAAAAAGTACATGACAGTGTCGACATGCACATGGAAATGATTGCTGACATGTAAGGAACACAAAAATATTTGCATTATCATCATATGACCAATGTAACTTGAGTTGTACCCCCAAAAGGAATGGTCGGCACGCCACTGATTCAAGCTTCAAAATGCAGCGGTACCTTGAAATGACTATAGCTCAGAAACTAAATGCCCTAGAAATATGAAAAATTATTTTAAAAAATTGTCACCACCCAAAAAATGTCCTCGCATTTGGGCACAAAACGACACCTACGCACAACATTCACGGACGAAAAGCTAGAAGGCAGTGAAAAATGAGCACCGATTCTTGCAGCTGCTTGAAATTCTATTTTTAGACAATGCAGGGTAACCCCTGTCGCAACTTGTGGACACTTGTGCTAAAAAAACAAACGTTTCCTTCAGCACGCTTCGAAATTCCATTCTCACAACGCAGATTCAACAACCAGTCTTCCCCCCCCCTCCCCATTTCTTGCGCCCTCACGGAAAACTTTCAGTTTGACATTGGATACTGATAAACAAGCATCCTTCGAAAGCAGTTCACAGGCGGGAGTGAAAAAGCATTGCTTTAGAACAACAAAGCCGGTCTTCCTCTGTCGGAAAAAATTTGACCTTGAAAAGAGAAGCCCCTTCCCCCCCTTTCCCCCCCCTTTCCCCCCTTTTCCCCCTCCATTTTCATGAAGACAAAAAAATGCAAAAAAACATTTCTGTTAAATACATGTGTTAGGAACAATATAAAAAAAATTGAAATTCTAGCCAAAAATAGAAA
>NC_139254.1:10810669-10844434 GCF_977018435.1 Lepisma saccharinum | reverse complement strand
CCTAGTAAATATGTACAAAAAAAATTAAGCACCCACTACACAATATTATAATTTGACATGCTGCAACCTGTAACAATGGCCAAATTTTGACACTTCTTTGCCGGACATGCATTTTCTGACAGAACTCACCTCTCAGCACAGATGTGTTGGTCACTACTCGAACGCACGGACTTGCACCGGACGTGGGAATGTACTTCCGGAGTTGATGGCACACCGGCCTAGCAGGATGCCACATCCCACCCCAGTCTCTCCAGTTCTTGAACGGATCCACTTCCTTCAGTGTGTCTGCGTCCACAACAGAATAATCTCCGGATTCTAAGTTCCACACAAACTTAAAGCCTGCCTGGTAGTATCGCCTCTGCAAGCTATTCACTGGGTTCCTGGGTCGAAAATAATGGAACTTATATATACACAAGATAATATATAGGGATGAGTTAGATGCAACTAGAACTGATATCAAGACATTTACGGATTCCTACTGATACTTGAAAATTGCAAGAATTAAATGTTGTTCAAAATATCAATGACAGTTGAACCTGAGTTATATGTATGTAAAGGTGAAGGGAAAATAATATGTATAAGCAGGGCTCGAAAAATCCCAGTCGCCAGGTCGCCATGGCGACTAAAAGATTCAGCCTGGCGACTGTCATCTTTGGCTGTAATATTGCCGCTTTTATTAAGTTTGCATGTACGAAATTTTGAAGATTCTAAGTTCAAATTGCAGTACAGCGTAAGTTAGCAAATGATTTTTTTTTATCAACGTTGTGAACATTTCATAGAATCAGTACCTTACTCCTTGTCCCCCAACCCCTAATTTTCTGCTTTCTCACATGATTTAGCGATGTTTTGAATACGATGATGCTCAACTTCTTATAGTATGCACAATTGCTAGTACGTGGTTTCCTGGCGCCTGATTTTCAGAGCTGGCACCTAGCTCTGAACAAGATTTTTCGAGCACTGCGTATAAGTGAGAATTACTACAAATCTATAAACATAAAATCAAAATTTGTTATTTACTTACGTACAGTGAGTATATACTTGTCAAAGACAATGTTTTGGTGGCAACTGGCCCCTTCTTCAGGTCGAGAAATCAGCTTTACGGGAAGTTATACGCGAGGAAGACAAATTATTAAGTAGGAATGTTTATGAGGCCTCATTTATATGTAAAAATAGAGAGAACAAGCTGAATAAAGAAGATGGGAATATTGATGAAATATGGCTAGGAATGTTGAAAAAATGGGAAAAACGTGAATATAAAGAAATCAGATTCAAGGTTAACATTGAACGGGAGGCAAGCATCATACGCAACTTCTAGTTTGAAATGACGTAATGGAATGGAAAGTTAGGGGAAGGAGGGATATCGACTGACTCGCAACCTCACGCATTTGAGTACATACCAGTTCCAGTCAAGATGTGAATTGTGATCGGATAGTAACATGGGTTTTAACAGTTTTTATATGAGTTTTAAGGGGTTTTAAAATGTGGGAATAGTCCTGTTTTAGTCATTTGTTATCCTAGCATTCAACCTGTCCACATAAAAACCTATATCCTTTCTAAATGACGAAGCTTTGTGGATTTCCGTAAAGCCGACTTCTTGACCTGAAGAAGGGGGCAGTTGCAACCAAAACGTTGTCTTTGACAAGTAACAGTTGGCCTGAAAAGTTCGTAGGCTGACTAATAGATGGCATTACTAGAATTAAATCCATGTGATTTTTACTTAGTACTAACCTTCAAAAGATACGTGTATAAATTTCACAGCTGCCGGATAATTAGTTCGTGAGATATAGCATTGTGAGTGAAGCAGCTTTTGTTATTGTGAAAAAATGGATAAAAAAGAATTTCGTGTGTTAATAAAGCATTGCTTTTTGGCGAAAAAAATACTGTTGAAGCCAAGGCTTGGCTTGATAAACATTATTCGGACTCTGCACCAGGAAAATCAACCGTTGAGAAGTGGTTTGCTAAATTTAAACGAGGCGAAATGAGCATCGAAGATGATGCACGCAGTGGACGCCCCAAAGAGGCTGTTACCGACGAAAACATCAAAAAAAGTCCACAAAATAATTTTAAATGATCGTAAAGTGAAGTTGATCGAGATAGCCGAGACTAAAAATATCAAAGGAACGTGTTGGACATATTGTGCATGAATATTTGAACATGCTAAAGCTGTGTGCAAAATGGGTGCCGCGCGTGCTCACAATCAATCAAAAGCAACAACGTTTTGATGATTCGGAGCAATGTTTAGCGATATTCAACCGTAATAAAATTGCTTCCCCATCCACCATATTCTCCAGATCTGGCCCCCAGTGACTTTTTCCTGTTTGCAGACCTTAGAAGAATGCTCGCTGGAAAGAAATTTAGCACTGATGAAGAGGTAATCGCCGAAACTGAGGCCTATTTTGAGGCTAAAGAGAAATCGTAGTATAAAAATGGCATCGAAAAATTGTATGACCGCTATAATCGTTGTATCGCCCTCGAAGGCAACTATATTGAATAATAAAATCGAATTTTGTCAAAAAAATATTTTTTACTATGTTAGCCTACGAACTTTTCAGCCCAACTGTTATATACTCACTGTACATAAGTAAATAACAAATTTTGATTTTATGTTTATATATGATAGTGTGTTAGTAAGTCGTACACATCCAAAATATGAATTACTACAAATCAGATTTAGATACAATGTCATATCATTATTATTGAAATACTGTAATTGTATCTATTTTGAGGAGCAAGATATACAGGGGATGGACAAAAATATGGAAACACCTGGTATGAAACAGGTAGCCATTTCAAACACGATTTGCGTCTGAATGGTATGTGGCGCTGTGGTCACTGGCACTTCCTGCGAGGTATACACCCTGGCCAACCTGACAGATGGACCAGTTATAGTTCAGCGACCGGTCCGTGCAGGTTATCATGAATCATGTCTGAGCTGACAGAGTTTCAAAGAGGGCAAATTGTGGGTGCACGTATGGTGGGAGCTTCCGTGACTAAAGTAGGGGAAATGTTTGGTGTATCAAGAGGCACAGTCTCAAAGATCATGACTGCCTACGAGACTCCCGGAAAAACCGCATCAGCGAAGCACCAGCGTGGACGCAAGTGTGTGTTGCGTGACAGAGACAGACGCACATTGGGTAGGATTGTGACCAAGCAAAAGATCACCACTGCTCCAAAAGTCACTGCTGAGCTGAATACAGTGCATACAAACCTTGTTAGCGTCAAAACAGTCAGAAGAGAACTCCACAAGCAGGGTATTCATGGCAGATCTGCAATTCCCAAACCACTCGTGACTGTTGACTATGCTGCTAGACGGAGACAGTGGTGCAACGCCCATAAAAACTGGACAATGGAGCAGTGGAAGACTGTAATCTGGTCGGATGAGTCATCGTTTACATTGTTTCCAACTGCTGGCCGAGTGTACGTGTGGAGAATGCCAGCACAAGTGTATGATACAGACTGTCTGTTACCGAGAGTGAAGCATGGTGGTGGTTCAGTGATGATTTGGGCAGCCATCTCCTGGTATTCTGCTGGACCCATCATCACCCTGCATGGACATGTCACTGCCAGGGACTACGTAACCATTTTTGAGTAATCAGCTGCATCCCATGGTGCAAACTTTGTTCCCAGATGGTGATGCCGTGTTTCAAGATGACAGAGCCGCTGTTCATACAGCTCACATCGTCCAGGACTGGTTTGATGAGCACGAAGATGAAGTGTCACATGTCTGCCATGGCCTCCACAATTGCCAGACCTAGATATTATTGAGCCCCTATGGTCGGTTTTGGAGACCAAGGTGCGAGCCTGCTACCCACCACCATCGTCTCTACAACAACTTGCAGCTGCTTTGGAGGAAGAATGGTACAACATCCCTTTGACAACTATACGCGACCTGTATTTGTCCATTCCACGTCGACTGCAGGCCGTTCTGCGTGCCAAAGGTGGTCCTACTCGATATTAATAAAGGTAATGTGCATTTCTGCAGATGTTTCCATATTTTTGTCCATCCCCTGTACATAATACAGGTTATTTCTGTCATAAAGTGGTAATTAACGAATCTAAAAGTTTGATTCTTAAATACAGATAAGAAGCACCTTTTCCAAATCTGCATATCTTCCCTCTTGTGACAAATGCATTTGTCGATTTACTACCAAATTTTAAAAATTCATCTAATTCTTTTACAAATGACTGTGCAAAGTGTGAGATATGCGATGCCCAAATCTGCCGCAATTTCAGCTTTAGTTTTATGTGGATTAGTATAGACTTCCTGCATAAATTTTACTTTCTGGTCAAGCATGTAACTTTTCCTCTTTCTGTTCTCCATGGCCAAACAGGAGCAACTGAAAACGTTCACTGAGGGACCACTGTTCTATTTTTATTATGGAACACGGAAAAAAAAAGGGAAAAAAAAGCTATCAGCATCTTTTTCACGTGTGTAGTTTCGTATCTCAATTACGCACAAGAGAAAAAAATGAATGTAGTGAACAACTCCGGTAAATCTTTCTCCTATTTCATTTCATGCCATACGCCACCTCTCCTTGTCTTCTCTGCGACATCACACTCGTCTTTCTCTCAACTCGAGACTGCTTTCCACCATGCTCACCCATGATACTAAGAGTACTCTCTTAGAGATTACTTATAATACTCTCTTAGTATCATGTGCCCACCTATCAGGCTTCGTATTTGAAACTTGCCTTGTGTTTTTGTGACATTGTTGTAGCTTGGTTACGTACAATTCAACTGTATTTTATGAAAATTAGTACGTATAAAGAATTACACAAATAAGGTTAATTTATCATGTATTTAAATTATATATTTGCCGGGACCTTCAGAAATTTACGTATAAAACAGATTACGCAGAACTGAGTTACGTATAAAGCAGTCTCAACTGTAATATTAATGGACAAGTATTGAACTCAATTAAGCATCAATTTAACAGAGTTCTGATTCTATGCAATGACAAAACACAGTTTTCACACAAATGCAAAATACATTCATGTGGAAATTTGAAAAATGGAAACTTCATAATTTTGAAGACTCGGCAAAACTGTCATGTGGCATTTTTGAAAACTTATGAAACACCAAAATGCAAGGATGGGACAGAAATCTTTACTCTTAGAAGTATTGGCTTATACATGTGTACCACTGTATTGGCAAAATTATTTGCTTTACCAATTCAAAAACAGCCTGTAATATAGTGCAAGATTCTGCCATTTTGTTATTATTTTTATAAATATAATTTGCATGGCCTGGGTTTGCAAAAGAAATGTCTAAATATGCAGTTTTCCTTTTTCATGGCAAAATCCACTGTAGTCACTTTGTTACATACAATAAACAAATACATTAATGTACTACTCATGTTCTTCAGGGAAGATTCAAAATATTATATGGATTACTGGTACTGGTAAATTTATTACTCATGCTTTATTGGTACCAGTTAAAAATTTCAAATTGGTCCATCCAGATTTCCCACATGAACTCTATAATTATTTTCCCAGAGTTTTCCAGAATCCTCAATTTTTACAAGATTAATCAGTGAGCAGTACATTACTTTTTTCAATTGTTTTTACACTGGCCTCCTCTATTTCCCCTCATACTCTTGCCTTCTTTATTATTATTGTTAAAGATAGTTTTGGCCAATATAAGCATATCAGTCTATTGGTAATACAGAGTGTCCGAAAAGTCACGCAACCCGGTGTTTACGACCGTATAACGGAATAGCGAAACGGAATGAGAAGAAACACTTTCTGCCAAGAGAATGCCCTGTATATTGGGAAAATTTAGAGAGACAAACATATGTAAGAACATGCATGTTTTAATAACGAATAAGCAAAGTGTTGCCAAAGGCGGGAAAAAAATATTTGCAAATCGTGTGTATTGATGCACAGAACTCACTGAGGTAAATTATTGCAACATTTCACAACACGAAGTTTCAAAAACATTGCAGAAGGGAATAAATGGGCTGTTCCAAAAATCGATGTTTTCACAATATTACGCAGGACACTGGCAACACTGTTGGTGTCACGTGTCACTAACAGATGTGTTTCACCTCAGGTTATCACACTAAGGCACTTTTAACGACAAAGGAGAAAGTTGGTTATTCTCGAACATATGCAATAAATTACATACACCTTGCAACCCTGAAATGTGGGTATCCCTAAATGCTTCTCTTACTGACGATGTTCGGATATATTCTTCAACAATAGAATATGGCATTTTAAAAACACACACAGGACGTCAGCATAAGTAGACACAATCTGGAATGTACCCACATTTCAGGGTTGCAAATTGTATGTAATTTATTGCATATGTTCGAGAATAACCAACTTTCTCCTTTGTCATTAAAAGTGCCTTAGTGTGATAACCTGAGGTGAAACACATCTGTTAGTGACACATGACACCAACAGTGTTGCCAGTGTCCCTCGTAATATTGTGAAAACATCGATTTTTGGAACAGCCCATTTATTCCCTTCTGCAATGTTTTTGAAACTTCGTCAAAGTTCTTTTTCTGTCAAATTCATTAGATGGCCATCCAAATTGTTCGTTGGTATTGTGAAATGTTGCAATAATTTACCTCAGTGAGTTCTGTGCATCAATACACACTATTTGCAAATATTTTTTTCCCGCCTTTGGCAACACTTTGCTTATTTGTTATTAAAACATGCATGTTCTTACATATGTTTGTCACTGTAAATTTTCCTAATATACAGGGCATTCTCTTGGCAGAAAGCGTTTCTTCTCATTCCGTTTCGCTATTCCGTTATACGGTCGTAAACACCAGGTTGCGTGACTTTTCGGACACTCTGTATTACCAATATTTTTTTTTAAATATTGCAATTTAGTGCAATATTATGCCATTTTGTTATTACATTTATGAATAAAGACATGTAATTCATGTCATGGTTTTGTAAAGTAAATGTTTAAATGTGCAGTTTGTTGTTCAAAGGCAAAACTCATTGCAATCCCTTACTTACAAACATTAATTAAAAAGATGAATGAATCATCATGCTCTTCAAGGAACATTTGCAATTTTGTACTGGATCAGTAGAATATACATTATTGGTATTAGTAATTTAAGAATAGTTTCTTGATGTTTGCAAAAATTTAATACCAGTACACTTTCTAATATGAGCAACAACAAAACTAATTCAAGTTTAAAATTACATCTGTGCACATAATTAAGAATTAAGGTTACAGGTTTTTGTTAATGTTAAACATTTTTTTCAAACTGTACGTATTACAGTAATATATAAAACAAATATATACACATTTCTGACAAACAGAAGTTTACAAATGGACACACAATATCAGTTAATCTGTAATGCAAACTAAACACACATGTAAAGCCTATATCTTCAAAGTACCTTGTGTAAAGTAGGTTAAAGAAGTTGTAATAACTACATGTATGCATGCATACATTTACTTACATGAAATTTAGAGCTTTCGCACTTCCGCATTGCACAATTTAATGGTTGAATCCTATTAATTTCGAAGATCCACTGTATTCATTCAGTAAGGGTACGGCGTCTGGAGCGGAGATGGCACCGCGTCACTGCTTTTATTTGTTCCCGTGCAGCGGTAGTTGCAATTTCTCCCGTTTGGTGGCACTGGCGTGTGTATCCTCTAAATTTCACGTAAGTAATTTTAAACCACGTTTACCGCATCCCTCAGATATACTTTATTGGGACTTGTTGATCAATTAGATGATTTTCGCAGAGATTTCTTTTTCTTCAAATTCCCTGAGATTTACAGGTTCTCCATGGTGCGCGGGAACCCTGTCCGTCCCCATGTTACAGAAACAATATTGTTAAAATATTAATAAAGCAATACTATTGATTTCAAAGCAAACCATGCATTAAGAACTTACTCAGATTCTTACCTTTGACTCTTAGCTAATCCTTTGGTCTTAACAGCTGCTTGGATGAGCATCACAGCTACAACTATCACATCCCCGGAATTAGGACACACCTGCACGAAGACAAACAGAATTTGCTCAAATTTCACGTTTATTTCTCTCTCAATTTGCTTTTAAGTCTAGCCTACGGGGTCAAGGTACAGTTTCGTACAAAGTGTACATTAATTTCAATTCTGTCAAAATTAGGGCTGAACCAATAACCATAGCAATGCTGATATTCACCAATACTGATACTGATGCTTGAAAATTGTGACAATGAAAAAAATGTGCAAAATATTGAAGAATAGTAGTGTATGTATTGCATTCAAATTATAAGGATCATAATATCAGAGCTTCCTTCAAATTATTCAAGAATTACATCAGAATATCAAAATACGTCTTATGTAATCACAAAATACAGTTTTTTCCGCACGCTATTGCTACAAAATAAATGAAAACTTCGAAATTTATATACTTTCCAAGATAATTAGACTCTGCGAAGTGTTGTGCGGCATTTTTGTTGACCACGCGAAAGACCAAAGTGGCATAAATTGATTGAAGTGTTGTTTTAAGTCCACTTTATGCACAGAAAGGTTAATCGGGACTGAACCTACAGTTTTAAAGTGGGAGCCAAACCACTATGCCTTCTACCTCCACTGTTTTTTTTTTTTTTTTTTGAGTTGCTGTTTGAAGCTCACTTTATGCACAGTAAGGCTAATCGGGACTGGACCTACAGTTTAAAGTGGGACCTGAACCACTTTTGCCTCCACTGGGTATCGAACCTGGGACCCCTTGATTACAAGGCAATGACGCTACCACTGCACCATGGGGGAGGTCCCCGTACCTCCACTGGGTATTGAACCCAGCACTCCTTGATTATGTCACCACTATGCTATCAGGGAGATATAATATTAACTTACGTTTTGTGAGTATCGAGGTAACTCCTGTGATGTTTCGGGGTACAACTGCTCCCTTCCTCAGGCTGCTCACGTTTAGGTTATGTATAAATCATAACCATGTCGAACTCTCCATAGGTACAGGATATAGGATTGGTAAAAGGTGTGTGGTTAAAAAACAGTAAAAATCTAAAACCCATTACAGGTTAATGTTATATATATATTAAACTTGTGAGTAATTCACACAACCTTCATCATGTATCCATCAGGGAGAGCCAAAATGACTGGAAAGTATCAGCTAGTAGTGGTAAATAAAATCTAACTGATACTTTCCAATACTGATACATCGGCATCAGTATCAGTTCAGTGCCAGTCAAAATGTATGCAAGTATTGAAGGACAGAAGAGAGTGAGTTGTAAGTTGTGAATTTCACCTCACATATTGCAGTTGTAACTAGATCTTCACATCTATTAGTAAGATAGATAAAGCTTATTAAAAACACCATTAATAAATATAGGAGAAACCACGGTATTGCCAAACAGTTAAGCTTTGGTGACGAACTATGGATATATTTGAAAACATTTAAGACACTGCTTAGATTCTGAGGAAACCTTAATACCTTCCCTTCAAAATCAACTCAATAACAACATTCCCAAACTTTTTATTTTACACAAGAAACTAACAAAAAGACACAGCTGTCATGTTCAGCATTTCCCGGATTTTTCAGGGTAATATCGAACATTACCCCTTATGAAAAATAGTTACTATAAAGACAAATTAAATCCAAAATATGGAATATAGACCCTGTTTGTAAGTATACTTTTACCAAAGTATATGATCACATTGTACATGAAGCATTACATATACAATTTCTCAAGCCACAAAATTGGTTCGCCAATGCCCCTTTCTGCATTTTGTTGTTTTCATTATCCCCACACATGCTGTGTATAATTAATACACATTCCAATATGTTTACCTAAACAAATGTACAATCTACAAGAGTAAACAATACAAGAATTAATAAACATTCTTCCCTTATCTCGACATAAATACAGCACATAAATTACAAGCAAAGTTGTTGAAAACAATCCTTGCTGGTTTCGATGTCTCACAGAACAACAACCATGCTAGAAGCTTAATGCCTTGTCCATGACAGGTGCTACGTGGCAACACCGAATAAAGTACTCTTATCAAGGAAGGAAAGAAGAAATCATGGTGTTCGCCATTGCCTCTGTGTTCGGGATAACCCTGTTTTTTCACATTTCAATTCCATGTATTTCTTATGGGGAATGAAGATGCTTTCTATCAATATTTTTGCATTTTTTTAGAAAAAAACATTCTTCATCAAGCTTTTTTTCTTTCTCTTTATGTATTTTGTGCAGTTATTGTGTGTTCCTAGAGTATTTAGAGAGAAAAAGCACTACTTCCATAATACCCAGATCGGACATGTAGAGCTCCCCCGTATTCAGTGCCTTGCACTTTTTGAAAGAAACAGCCCCGCCCCATCTTTTTTAGGTGTTTAAGGATTTTCAGTATTGGTAATTCTCATTGAAAACTTTGTGTATATATTACTGGTTCAGCTCACAAAAAACCTGTTTTGTACTATTTATTGAATATAAAAAGATTTTATCTTTTGTGCCTCCGATGCAACAAACAGAAAAATAATATTTATTATTACGATAATCACTTTCTAATTAATGAACTAACCTTCATTATGACATGTTCTAATTCTAAAATTTATTGACAAGAAACAGTATATAATTAAAATATCTTACTTTTCTCAGTTATAATTAGAGGCACATATTTTTGGTAAATAAAAAAGCAAAATTTCGGTACAAAAACAGTCGATTTCGTGTTCAAAAGTGGTAAATAAAATAAAATTTCGGTGTTATAGCGGTGAATAATCACATCAAAAGTCCTATATAAAATGACATTTTGGTTCTAAAATTGTGAATATAATCCTAAATTAGATTTAAAAACTGCACTTATTACACAAAATAAACTTATCCCTTCTAATAGCACATTTATGTAGTTACCAGAGTATTAAGTTTATTCCTGTGTAAAGGGGTCCATTTTTGCTTCTCAAATATTTACAGCAGAATTATTCAATTTTCTGTGAATTGCATAACTCACAGGATACTTTAGACTTCAGAAAGTGTTGCGTCGGTATATAAACGGTAAATTTTGTGTTTAAGAGTCAATTTCGCATTTTGCAGTTCATTTCGCATTATTTCGTGACAAAACAGGGTAGAAAAATGCACGTCAGACCT
The DNA here is from genome assembly GCF_977018435.1 of Lepisma saccharinum. Classification (NCBI taxonomy): domain Eukaryota; kingdom Metazoa; phylum Arthropoda; class Insecta; order Zygentoma; family Lepismatidae; genus Lepisma; species Lepisma saccharinum. The sequence continues at coordinate 10,833,377 of NC_139254.1, read as the reverse complement.
TTCAGAAACATGAAAAATGAACATTACAGCATGTGATTTCATATTTTGTGTTTTCAGCAAAAACGAAATTTGCATGCCTCTAGTTATAATATATCAAAAAAAATATTGATTGCATTTTTTACAAGCAACATAAGTGTGAAATGTGTTACTTACATCAACAATTTCGACATCATAGTCATGACAGAACCAGTATTTTTTCCCTGCTTCCGCACACATCTTCTGAGCCATTTCATGACAGTATTGTTCTACATCAAAGCTCATTTGGTGGACTAATACACATGGTGCCATCTGGAAGGAAACAGGAGAGTTTATATTCAGGTAAAATTACATGGTTGTGCATCTCTATAATGATTACCAACAAATTTGGGAAAATCCATTTTATATACAGACAGGTTAAAATAAAAGCAGCATCCAAACGACCATGCAATGTGCATCCATCAGGAAGGTACAGGCTTATTATGGATGGACCGATATGAAATTTTTGTTGACATAAAATTGACCATGTTTGATGAAAAATCTTGGACTTGATGGCTGATGCATCACCTCCAGTACAGTCAAGAGTGAGAGAGTTTGTGCAACTGTACCACCTCCACACACAATATATGTGCTTTCAGGATTGGTGCACATCGGACAGACCTGAAACCTTTGATAGTGAAGGCATGCAACATACTAGACCATCAAGCCAGGATGCATTTATTTATGTATTGGTACCTTCGGAAAGTTCTTAGCAACTAAAACGAAACATACCCAAAGAAAGAAAGAAAAAAACCCCACTTGAAACGTATAAATTACTACATTACTTTGTTAGAGTATGTTAGTGTCTCCCTGATGGCATAGTGCATAGGCGTAATTTGGTGAGGGCAAGGAGGGATGCTTGCCCCCCCCCCCCAAATATTTTTTGGTTTATTAAAATTTACAAGTTAGGGTACCTGAGGGGCAAAGTAATACAGAGTAATATTTGTGATATCGCAAACGTCACAGTTATTTATCAAATAATCCTAGATGCTGTTTTTATTGGATGGAAAACATTTTGAGCCTCTGCACCCAAAGTTAAGCCTCAGGTTTGATTCTGACCCCTCAAAATTAGGCCCAAGTTTAATTCTACCCCCTCAAAATTAGGCCAAGTTTAATTGTGCTCCCTCAAAATTAGGCCCAAGTTTAATTCTACCCCCTCAAAATTAGGAGTAGTTTAATTGTGCCCCCTCAAAATTAGGCCCAAGTTTTATTCTGCCCCCTCAAAATTAGGCACCAAATTTGATTCTGCCCCTCAAAATTAGGCCCAAGTTTAATTCTGTGCCCTCAAAATTAGGCCCAAGTTTAATTCTACCCCCTCAAAATTAGGCTTAGTTTAATTGTGCCCCCACAAAATTAGGCCCAAGTTTAATTCTGCCCCCTCAAAATTAGGCCCCAAATTTGATTCTGCCCCTCACAATTAGGCCCAAATTTAATTCTGCCCCTCAAAATTAGGCCCAAGTTTAATTCTGCCCCCTCAAAATTAGGCCCAAGTTTAATTCTACCCCTCAAAATTAGGCCCAAGTTTAATTCTGCCCCCTCAAAATTAGGCACCAAATTTGATTCTGCCCCTCAAAATTAGGCCCAAGTTTAATTCTGTGCCCTCAAAATTAGGCCCAAGTTTAATTCTACCCCCTCAAAATTAGGCCTAGTTTAATTGTGCCCCCACAAAATTAGGCCCAAGTTTAATTCTGCCCCCTCAAAATTAGGCCCCAAATTTGATTCTGCCCCTCACAATTAGGCTCAAATTTCATTCTGCCCCTCAAAATTAGGCCCAAGTTTAATTCTGCCCCCTCAAAATTAGGCCCAAGTTTAATTCTGCCCCCTCAAAATTAGGCCCAAGTTTAATTCTACCCCCTCAAATTTAGGCCTAGTTTAATTGTGCCCCCACAAAATTAGGCCCAAGTTTAATTCTGCCCCCTCAAAATTAGGCCCAAGTTTAATTCTACCCCCACAAAATTAGGCCCAAGTTTAATTCTGCCCCCTCAAAATTAAGCCCCAAATTTGATTCTGCCCCTCAAAATTAGGCCCAAATTTAATTCTGCTCCCTCAAAATTAGGCCCAAGTTTAATTCTGTCCCCTCAAAATTAGGCCCAAGTTTAATTCTGTCCCCTCAAAATTAGGCCCAAGTTTAATTCTGCTCCCTCAAAAGTAGGTCCAAGTTTAATTCTGCCCCCTCAAAATTAGGGCCAAGTTTAATTCTGCCCCCTCAAAATTAAGGCCAAGTTTAATTGTGCTCTCTCAAAATTAGGCCCAAGTTTAATTCTGTCCCCTGTAAATTAGGCCCAAGTTTAATTCTGTCCCCTCAAAATTAGGCCCAAGTTTAATTCTGCCTCCTCAAAATTAGGCCATTTAATTCTGTCCCCTCAAAATTAGGCCCCAAGGCCCAGTTTAATTCTCCCATCTCAAAATTAGGCCCAGTTTGATTCTGTCCCCTCAAAGTTAAGTCCCAAATTACGCTCATGTAGTGGTAATGTCGTTACATCGTAATCAATGGATCCCAGGCTTGATACCTAATGGAGGCACATAGTGCTTCGGATCCCACTTTAAATTGTAGGTCCAGTATCAATTAGAGACTGTGCACAAAGTGGACATAAAACAAAAACTCAAAACAACTGAATTACGTTGTCACCTTTCTACCATGGAAGTAATATAAATACGTACCAACTTCTCAGCCTTAGAATTGGAAATCATTTGCAGTTGTGAATACCCTGCACCGTGGACTTCAATTGGAAGTGCGCTATGATATCCAGTACTGCTGCTGAGATCATCATCTAGGATAAGAGAAAACACAGGTCACTACGTTAGTAATTACAGATTACGATCTTCTCAAAGAAAAAGTATTGCGAGTAAAATGAGCCGCGTCACTTAGGCAGAAGTGGATCCAGGAACGGTACCTTGCCTATATCTTGATACATTTGTACATATTTATCATTAATTTCTTTTGTTAATAAATATTATTAATTTCTGTTCTCACCTAATAAAATAATGATGCCAGTTCAATATAGTTAATATGGGGTGTGAAGAGTGATCCTTTCGGAGGGTACTCATACGTCAACCTCCCTTCTACGTGCAGCCTGGACTTCATTTGGCAGACTAACGAGACTCTGGCATCTGGACCCACAGCCAGTACAGTATAATCCTGTGTCGGACCTGTGTTCTGATCTGTCCATCTGTGATTATTTTTTTTTTCTCAGTTTCATCTTATCATCATTCATTCTCGTCTTTTCGATTAGTTGAAAGTGGTAGAAAAGTGAAGTAAAATAAATTAAATCTATCATTATAATCTTATAGGCCTACAAACATTAATTACGCAACCTTCTGGGGTCTAATGGCTAGAGCAGCAAAAGCAGGGTTATAAAGTTTGAATCCAGACAAGAGCACTGCTATTTACTATCCTTCTATTTCATCATCATCATCCTTCACCCCATCCTCATTCTAAACTATTCTCTTGTACTCTACGGTTATTACAAAAAAAAAAAAAAAGATTCTACAATGCAAGCAATGTGTACATACACGAAAAATTATCATTGCAAATTTCATGGTATAAATATAATACTGGCCCTTGTGATAAAACATATTTTTTCATTTATACCACTGGTTCTGGTATTTTTTTTACACAATATTACCTTCATCGTTCTTGTTATTACCTTATGAAGACTGTTTAAATATCAAATATGTACCAGAACCAGTATTAAAAGTTAGCAAATACTACTCACATACAGTATATATTTTTAATAATGTAGGTACCAGGTTTAAACTATTCTTAAATTCCATTAATTAAAATATAAACATAGGACCTATGGTTTCAAAATAAATTGGTAAAATTATTCCCCTTATCCACAATAAAGGTAAAGGAAAGTTCCCTGTGCATGTAGCACCTTGCCATGAAGGCACATTTACAGGATGTGGGGGGCAGGGCACCACACATTCTTGATCTCTGCCATTTTCGAGATGATGTAATCAGTACCATGCTCTGGCCACCTTTACCCCACGGGTACTCATTGATTTGAGGCTGGGTGAGCCCGAGAGCCACTTTATGCGGGAACATGGCTGGAAAAATTCCAACTTTAGATAACCCACCCCGGGAATTGAATCTGGGTCTCCCGTGTGGAAGTCAGACACCTTACCGAAAACACCACTGCAGCTACCAACCAAATGACCAAATGAAACATAGAACATTACCAATTGTAGTATTCTTAAAATATTATTTCACTCCATGAACACAGATAATAATCATTAAAATATTATTCAAATTGGATGAGCAGCTAAGAAAGGAAATGAATACCCCAATCCCTCATTTTCAAATCCATTAAAAATACATCTTACCTTCAATATCCGTTATCACTGATATCAATTCATCATCCACTTCAATATACCGTCTCTTGAACTGAACCATACATCTTGCAGGTACCTGAAATATGTTAACACAACATGCAGTTTACAGACAAAATTTCAAAAACAACAAAATAATGTGCCAAGGAAAAAAAAAACGTTAAAACACATTTTGACAAAAAGAAAAGAAAAACTACTGCCTCATCTAAGCACTGTCCTAGAGTCATCATTAGGGAATTAATGTGATCCTTGTCTCCCAGAAAGAAGGGGAAGGAAAATATACAACTAATTTTATAATACTGTATTTTTCAGTTAATTTTGAAAACTGGAGGTCTCCCGCTTGACCCCAAATTGCCACAAGTTTTTTATTTTTTTTTGTCAATAATACATGTAAAACGACAACATAAGAGTGTTACTTACATTGCATAAATTTGGGAGGAATATTGACATTCTCAAAATAAGTCTCCCCTGGAAATGCAAAATTTGAAACTTTACGTTCTTTTGTAGTAATATTGTGTGAAAAATAGAAGAGTATATGACAGATTATTTTAATATTCTGCTGTGATTCTTTGAATATTCTAAAGGAAAACTCTGGTGCATTAATGTGGTATAATAGCAAAGGACGTATAAATATGATCCAAATTAATTAATAACTTCAGTTTTAGCCTCCCCACCCCCTCCCTCTGCACGGCACCTTGAGACCTTTGCAGGCATGTGCTGTCTGGTCGTATACACCTTGCAGAAAGCTTCAAAACAAGAGAAAGTTGCCACTTACACCTTCCAGTCAAGTTACGACCTGCTTCAGTCATCCAAAAATGTTTTTTCTCTCATTTCAGGGATCGGTTCAAATATATTTATTTCTCTTTTTTTTTATTTCTTTACTACACAAAGGATGTTTAAGAGGTGATGAACTGATGATGATTTGAATTGAAAATGGGGAGTAAAAATGTAGTCGGAAGAAGGTGAAGTTGCGAAAAAAAGCCGTTAAGACTTAAAAAAGGACCAATAAGCCAAAAAAGGACACATAAAACCCACCTTTTTTCTGGCTCAGAATGACCCAAAATGAACATATATTATGTTGGGTCTCGTCTTCGGACACTAGGAAAAAAAAAAAGATTTTTCCTCAACTTCCGAGCCTTAATTATTACCTGTCAATGGTCAACAAGGATCTCGTTGTGAAGAAACTCAAACTTATAATCGTATAAACATTCTCCAGCTTCTCCACTTGCTCCTCTGTTTTCCCAGGCAATGACTGATCACCTGCTCAACTATTCATCGATCAGTTACTTAAAGCCTGATCCTCAGTCACCGTTGTACTCAAACATATTACCCTTCCTTTTTTTCCTCAGCCATGACTCATTACTTTATAATACCTTTTAGGTCAGCAACATGACCACTTGTATGCAATATTAATTTCAGAAAGATTAATTAACTACCGATGCATCTTTCTTCATAAACATTCTGAACACAATTTTTAGTTGTTACAATGATCAAGTCTTGGTTTAAAATGGTATTGACTCGGCTCTATTCACTATGCCATTTTAATGTTTATTTGGATACATAATTAATTCACATATACAGGGTAATTCAAAATGATTGTCAGGGTTTCAACACTTTCTTCTGCCAGCCTCTGTGCAGAGTGGTTAGCACACCAGGATGCTAGGTTAAAATCTTGGTCTGGGCATGGGTGTCCCTTCATCAATTTCATCATATCATCACTCATCCTCATGTTCGCAATTAGCCAAAAGTGGCAGAAATGTGAAGTAAAATGAACCAAATCAATCAATCAATATTATTTTTTGGCAGATCATGAAACATATGGCATTTATAACTGCACCAATTAATAGACACACTCTCAAAGGATATATTTTGTAGGAGGCAATGTATCGTAGTTATGCATTTAGCCACTAGGACGCAGGTTTTACAATTTCATCAGTCTGTCAGATACCATTGTCCAATGCTCTCAAGTGTTAAAGCTCAGAGCAGCAATGTGAATATAATTTTCTTTCTCTCGCTTCCTCAAAATATGCCACACCGTCGATTTGGTATGCTGTGATTTTCTAGAACTCTGTTGAAAAGCATCTCTAACCTGGTCCACTTGTGCTTTTGGTTGTACCTTGATGCAGCACCCTGTATCTCGTAACTCAAACTATGCATACCACCAGTGAATGGAATTTTTCGTTGAAGAACATTAACTGACAGACTGATGAAATGCAAGAATAAAAAAAACACCTTCTAAAAGCTGTGACCTGCCATCTTGCAAAACCTGCCTCCTAGTGGCCAAATGCATAACCGCAGGACTGGCTTATTACAAAATAAAACTTTAATAAGAGTGTATCCATCCATTGCAGTATAAATGCAATATGTTTCATGGCCTGCACAGAAAAAGATTCTGAAACCCTGCCAATCATTTTGAATAACCCTGTATAATGATAAGATTAAAATAGTGATCAGAAATTGGGTTCAGGAAAATGCATTCAGCACATTCTGCAGTGAATCACAAACAGTGATGTTTCATCAGCTTCTTGTGCAAGCAAAACAATATAATTCGATGAACACATTTAAATCTATTAAGGTAGCTTTCAGACCAAAGTGATAATTGACAAGTGACACTTATCATGGTCCAAGTTATTTTTGTTTTATTGCGATTTCATCATGCTACGAATGCAATTTTTACATGGTTCGATTTCGATATATGTCTGTTAACACATACTGCGGAGTTTCAGTGATCACTTAATATTTTGTTCAATATATGCTATTGTGGTTAGGTTTTGATTGATTGAGTTAAAATTTATGGGTGCGTCGGCACTTAAGGCCATTTCGCACCCTTCTGTGTATACGGGGAAATGTCCCCTTATCTAAAATTCTGACTGAGATTTAAAAAAGGGGTGTAGATAGCCCCTTGGGAAGAATTAAAAGTGCAAGGTTGTAAAGAGACCTGCACGAGACAAACACGACACATTAAAAAGTCAGAACAAACTAAAAAACCTCCTTACAGACGGTGGAAGAGTCCAGCTCTTCGCAAAAAACTAAAAACACGTGATAAAATACTGCTGTCATCACCCAAGAGGGATGACAAGCAGCCGGAAAGGTTAAAAGTCTGCCGGAGGTAAGCAAGATCGACACATTCAACGAGAATGTGTCGGATGCTTAAAATAACATTACAAGCACGACACAACGGAGGGTCCAGCCCTTGCAGTAGGTGACCATGCGTGAGACGGCTGTGTCCTATACACATGCGGGTAAGAATAACGTCTTCTCGCCGAGAGGGACGAGAAGAGGAACGCCAAGCACCTATGGTGGGCTTAACAGAGTGAAGCTTGTTCCCCGTTTCCACATCCCACTCGGTCTGCCAAGTGTCAAGAAGGCGACAACTGAACACATTCTGCAGGTCGCTAGCTGGCACAAGGTGAACGAGAACGTCGCCATCTGCATCAGCAGACTTGGCGGCAGTATCAGCTGCTTCGTTCCCCTGGATGCCCACGTGGCTAGGGACCCAACAGAAGTGTACATCTGTGCTGGCAGATAAGGACACAAGCCGTCTGAATATGCGTTGCGCTACCGGATGCCGGGAATAAGGCGAATCCAGAGATTGCAACACGCTGGTCGAATCGCAGCACACAAGGACTTTCTTCAGCCCATTCACGTCTGCAAAGTCCAGTGCCTTTAGAATGGCGTACAACTCTGCTGTAAAGATGGAACAGGCAGGATGTAGCATGAAACTCGAACTTTGAGAGTGTAGGACGAAGGCGCAACCAACTGATTCGACTGTCTAGGACCCATCCGTGTAAAACACATTAAAATTGGGGTGCTTCGCACGAAGTTCTAAAAACCGTTGCTGGTATACAATCATTGGTGTTTCTGCCTTTGGAAGGGCAGTCAGGGAAAAATCGATAGAAGGTGCAGGAAACTCCCAGGTAGGGAGAGGCGGAATGAGTGGAGAGATGCCAGGAAGATCACTGTCAACACCAAGTGCTGACAGGATCTCGTCTGCACGAACACCAAATGGTCTAGTGGCACTAGGGTGGAGCCGATACCTTGCCAACCTACTCTCGTCGGAGATGGTGTCAAATGAAGGATGTGAAGGCATCGAGCGAAGATGAAGGAAGTAGTTCACTACCAGTCGCTGTCTTCGCAGAGACAGCGTCGGCTCAGATGCCTCTACGTACAAACTAGCGACTGGACTCGTACGAAACGCACCAGAGCACAAACGTATACCAGCATGGTGGACGGTGTCTAGGATGCGAAGTCTAGATGGGCGGGCAGAAGAATACACAACACATCCATAATCAAGCTTCGACCTGATGAGTGCACGGTACAGGCGAAGCAGTACCATCCTGTCAGCACCCCAAGAAGTATGAGATAAAACACGTAGAAGGTTGAGAACTCGAAGACAAGAGAACTTTAACTGGCGAAGGTGAGGTAGCCATGTTAATTTCTTATCGAAAATGAGGCCCAGGAAGCGGAGATTTCCCCATATACAGGTCAGGATCGAAATGACATGTACGTTGACGACAAAAGTGAACACACACGGATTTCTCGGATGAGAAGGTGAAACCTGTTTGGGAGGACCACTCAACCAAACGGTTTATCGTCAGTTGGAGTTGACGAGAAGCTGACGCGAGATTCCGTGAGCGACAAAAGATCGTGAGGTCGTCTACATACAGAAGACCATGTACAGGGGCAACAATGCTTGCCATAACACTGTTCACTGCTATGGCAAACAGAGTCACACTTAATACGCTGCCCTGCGGGACACCGTTCTCTTGTTCGTGAAGATCCGAAAAGGAGTTCCCAACACGTACGTGGAAAAAACGATCAGATAAAAAGTTTTTAATAAAGTACGCCATATGGCCACGGACGCCCCAAGAATGGAGCTGCTTTAGGATGCCAAAACGCCACGATGTGTCATATGCTTTTTGGAAGTCAAAGAAAACTGCAACTAAATGTTCCTTGTTGAGGAATGCATCCTGAATGTGTGTTTCCAGCTGAACCAGATGGTCCAGTGTGGAACGGTTGGAGCGAAAACCACATTGAAAATTACTTATCAATGAGTTTTCCTCCAAAAACCAGGTGAGACGCTTATTGATCATGTGTTCCATCAACTTGCACACACAGCTAGTTAAGGCAATAGGCCTGTAACTCGAGGCTGCGGTGCGTTGTTTACCTGGTTTCAGGATGGGAACAATAATAGCTTCTTTCCAGGAAGTGGGGAAAGAGTCCTCCAACCAAAGCCTGTTGAATACCGCCAAAAGGAAATTTCTTGCTCCTATGGGCAGATGACGAAGCATCTCATAGTGGAGCTTGTCCACTCCAGGAGCTGTGTTCTTAGAATCTCGAAGTGCCTGATCGAACTCCCGTTCAGTGAATGGAGAGTTGTATGGCTCGGTGTTATGACTTCGAAAAAAGAGAGGGCGTCGTTCCTGACCATCCTTCTCACGGCGGAAACGTGGTTCATAATTTACAGAGCTAGACGCACAAGAAAACTGCGTGGCCAAGATATTAGCTATGTCTCCGGAATCTGTGTACAACGTCCCATCGTGCTCCAGAGCGCTCAGAGGAGTAGATGCACACCCCTGGATGCGACGTACTTTGGTCCAAACGGCTTTCGACGAAGCCTGCTTCGTCAGAGAAGACACGTATTGGACCCAGCATGCCTTCTTACTGGCTCGAATGAGCTGACGGGCACGGGCACGTTTAATGCGGAACTGCTCGAGGTTTGCGGCAGTGTGGTTCCTATTAAATCGATCGAGAGCATGATTGCGGTCCTTGATGGCTGCACCGATCTCCGCAGTCCACCAGGGGACTGGGCGTCGCCTCGCAGGTCCACTGGGATGTGAAATGGAGGTGCGTGCAGCATCATGCACTCCTGACACAAAGACATCTAAGGCGTCGATTGGTGGTAAAGTCGACGCAAGATCGACTTCAAGGTCCACTGCACGCTCGAAGGCTTCCCAGTCGGCCCGACTGAGATTCCAGTGAGGGTGTTGTTCACGTGATTGCTGAAGATGTTCGAAGGTAAGAATGAGAGGGAAGTGATCACTCCCACAGAGATCAGGATGAACGCTCCAAGATGTGGTACGAGCAAGGCTGGGACTGCAAAAGGACAAGTCCAATGCAGAATATGTGCCAGAGGAAGGACTGAAATATGTGGGAGTCCCATCATTCAGCAACGTTAAACCTGATGCCTCACAGAATTGATCTACAATTTGACCCCGGGGCTCTGTACGAACGGAGCCCCACAAACGATGGTAGGAATTAAAATCGCCCAAAAGAACTACAGGAGACGGAAGTTGTTCGAATATACAAAGGAGGTCCTCAAGAGAGAATCGCTCCTCCCTTGTGATGTAGACACAGCACACAGATATTGGTTGTGGTAAATGGACCCGCACGGCGACAAGCTTGGAGGGGGGTGGTGAGAAAGATTGGTGTAGAGTGGATGGTATCTCTAACACCGATTGCAACACCACCTTGTGCACGACGACCCTCAGGAAGCTTGTTGGTGCGGTAAAGCGTGTATCCGTTTAGAATCACTGATTTATTTGGACGAAAATGTGTCTCTTGGAGACATATGATGGCAGGGTCAAATTCAGATATTAAGATTTGCAGTTCCTCGAGATGTGTACGGAAACCGTTAAGGTTCCATTGGAGACAATAAGCCATAGCTGGAGGTATTATAGTTACCTTTTAAGGCGTACTCTGTTTCTAGGCCCTGTCACATTGATAAATTCTTCATCCGCGGCTTCGTCCTGTATCATGTCCTCGGGTAAGGACACGGAGGGCGAAGGGGATGAAAAAGGGGCAGTGGGGGTGGGTGCTTTGAGTGCCCGCCCGGCAGCTTTCAGCTGCGCTTTAAGTTTCAGGGTGGTCGATGCCGCCCTGACTGGAGAGCTACTGGATTTCAGAAAGTATTCTTTTCTGTAGACCTGCTTCGTCTTCTTCTCTGTGGAGCGGAGGCGTGGTTGCTGGTTTCCTCGAAGCAGGGCGAGCCTCTACGGGAAGCGTTGTAGTTTGAGTGGACACATCGCTGGTTTGTACACCCACACTGCGGCGGGTAAGAGCAACTGTAGCGAATGGCACAGGTAAAGTGGTGCGTATACTTTCGCGGAGACGTTGTTTTGCTTCGCCAGCAGAGATTTTCTCTATAACGACCAACTCTCTGATTTTCTTCTCTTGTTGGAAAGAGGGGCAGTCACGATGCCAGACAGGGTGCTCGCCTTGGTAATTAATGCATTTGGGACCAGAAGAACAAGGTTCGGTCCCATGATCAGGCAGACTACACTTACCACAAAGGGCGGTAGTGGCCTTGCAGGAAGGCTGAGTGTGCCCAAACATCGCATCGGGTTAGGGATGTATGGCCGGACTTTTAGTCTCAAATATCCAGCCCGTACAATATCTGGGAGAGTGGTCGTTTGGAAAGTTAGTATAATCGAAGCAGTTGGCACAAGTTCTCCGGATTTTCGCGTCTTGATTCGCTGCACTGCGGTGACATGTTGGTCTGAGAGTGCTTCAAGGATCTCTTCCTCCTCAGCATTTAGCAGATCCCAGTGGCGAATCACACCTTTACTACTGTTAAGTTGACGATGGGGTTCAACATTAACAGTGAAGTCGCCCAAAGATCGTAACTTTAAAAGGTTGTTGGTCTGGCGATCTGTGCTGGTCTGGATAAGTAGACTCCCGTTTCTCAGCTTCTTTATTTCTGGAACATCGGAACCAGCGGTGTAGTCTAGCTGTTTCTTGATAAGGAAAGGTGACAAGTCCTTCAATGTAGCAGCTCCGTGTTTCTTTGTTGTTGCAGAAACATCGTTACTATCGGTCTTCTCAACAATACTGATAACAAGGTAACATGGCACGTTACTCTTCTTTTCCACTAACTGAAGCGGGCTCGAAGGCCGCGCTCGTTTTGGGGATTTCCCCCCGTTTGAGTTGTTTTTTGTACCCATATACAAAATGTGTTTATTGTGGAGGGTCCATAAATTGTCGCCTCGACATGCCCTCTATGCCGAGGAAGGACTACCCCCAAAAGTGGAGGCTACTCGAGGACCAAACCGAAATCCCCGAGGCCACGTTCGCGACTGCACCTACACCTGCAGCCAACACTGTCCCATCGGCACGTGCAACTCACACCTTGGGATAGGGGTTTTTTATCGAGGTTGTCTCCTCTAGCAGGACCCTTAGTTATAGGGAGGTCAAAGATATGGAGATAAATGACGTGATGGAATGGTGAAAACGTTAGATATGGATGTGAAGAATGAGTGAAATGATGAGATGAAAATGACCTCCCTACATAAGTTTCTTAGAGGGAGGTCAAAGATATGGAGATGAATGACGTGATGGAATGGTGAAAAACGTGAGATATGGATATGAAGAATGGGTGAAATGATATGAAATTGGCCTCCCTACTAAGCCCCCTCGCCCCGTCAAGGCAGTCCTACATGGAGAGGGCTAGTGTGGTTAGGTTTGGTTCCCTTAGCATTAAAATAAAGTCACTAAATGCATTCTACTAGGGTTCAGATTTACTTCTACATTCATTCCCACGCTTCTACGATATTTACTGTCGCTTGTCGACAGAGAATATCTTGTCCATGAGAAGTGTGTAAGGTAATTTTAAAGTTGTTTTTTCAACATAAATTACTTTAAGGAAGGTTCAAATTTCGTGTGACAACGATTTCCAAAATTCTATGATAATTAGTCTTTGTGCTAGGAGAAATCATAAAACAATCGGAACCATTACCATTGTCACTTCCAAATGAACCTACAGAAATAAATGCAACCTTTCATACCAGAATGACATGACAAGCCACACATACTGTTTGAGTGTCACTCAGACTGGGCCTTTTGGTTTGAAACCTCCACATTACATATCACTTCAGTATCAAAGCTCGCATAAATTTAACTCCAGCATCACAAACAATATATGAAGTTATTATATCTACCCACAGCACGAAAATTTAAGAAAACATACCTGATTTGTCAGCTGATCCCTACACTCATTCACTGAATTGGTGGCACACACACTGTTAGTTGTCAACGAAGGACCCGACTGCTCCTTTTTGATCCGGCCACCTGGAGACCCCAACTCAAGCCGATGAAAAACATCATGTGGACTACTGACTAAATCAATGTCCCGAGTAATACCGCCACTTCCACACCGAAGAGGAAGTGGATTATCACCTTTCTGTTCAGAGGCGAACATGTCCATTCGCCTATCACGGCCAGGTTTCCAGTCAATGTCACGAGGTTCTTTTGGCGACAGAAGCATTGTTGTGTTACGATTCAGTGGACGAAGAACCTTGTCTTCTTGACCTTCCATCGGGGGCGAGGCAGCTGGAAGACTAGAAAGGAGGGGACGTGAAGTACGATCTCCTACGGTCACGGTGAGTTCCTGAGAGGGGTCCAAAAGTTCGCCGTTCCTCTCCTGAAATCGCCTACGCAAAGTGCTGCTCAGGTTTGTCCCCATTGCACGGTCGAAGAGGGCCACTTGTGAGGAAGGTAACGAGGATGCTGGCGACAACTGCAGGATGTGATTTTCTTGATCTGAGCTCCGGCGAAGAAGACGGAAAGGAACAATATTTTCGGCATCTTCATCTTCGTCGCAGAACTCGTACTTCTTGTCTGCCAAACGTCTCTTTCTGAAGGCACTCAGCTTCTCGCAAGCAGACTCTGGACTCTCGTCGATGAATTCGTAAGCCTTTTCCGCCATCTTTCTTTTTGAGTTTATTACCTTTGGGTCTTGGGAGGAAGAATCAGGAATCGCTGGACCAATTTCTTCTGCTGCAGTTCTCTGGGTTTCATCCACGATGGATTTTGATTCTATGAACGATGTCTTTGACTGACGAGTTTCGCGTTTAACAGTAACACTCACACTTCCACATGAAACCGTAGACTCTGAAGCAGATATACTTTCATCACTTTCAGAATCTGTAGAACTAACAAGTGCCGCATTAGACTTATTTGCAATTTCTGCACCTGACGGAACTGAGTACGAGAAAAACGTTACAGATGAGGTAGGGGTATTAGCAGAACATCCGCCACATGTTATGTTTAACTCTTGGCTTACGTCGGTCACAGTTTTCTTCCTGTTGTCACTAGTAACTAGATTCTCAGTCAAAAGATGAGATACTTCTCTCCTACCATGAAAACTATCATCCAATGACTGTGGAAAGGGTATACTATCACAATTTTTCTCACATACTGGGTCAGCTTGAGCACATTTTTCAGGGCATGTAGTATGTTTTCCACGTCTTGCACAGCCAGATAGTGATGAGGAACTCAAACATGAATTAGTTCTAGTATTACACTCATCTGCTTCCTTGTCAGAATCAACTAGCGTCTCACTTTTATCACACACGTTTACATCCACACGAGTATCACATTGCTTAATTTCTTGTTGAGCACATGTATCACGTATAGTTTCATTGCTTTCATTGAATTCTGCCTCATCTACACTATTATGCCTAGTTAGCCCACAGCGGTTGCTTTGTTTTTCTTTCCCCGACGGACTGTCCATATCACTATCCGTATCTTCACTGCTCTTATTACTTTTCTCGGTATAATTTATGTTTGATAAACTAGAGAATCCGTCTACAGACACAGTCAATTCATCACTTTTGCTTCTCAGAACCATACTGAATTCTTTGGAGGAAAGAGACGAGACGACGTCTTTATTCTTCTCACTGGACTCTAGCACGTTCGAGCTTGAAACAGCTTGAGAAATATCATAACCAGCCTCACAATCTGTGGCCGAAGATTTCTTCCTGTCGATTTGTTCTTCGTACTCCATGTCATCATCTTTCTTCCCTTCATCGCGATTTACCTCCCCGTCATCTTCCCGTTTTGAAGGCGTGAGGTATTCAAGATCAGTACGGAGCATATGGAGGAAGTTTCCAGTGTTAATGACTACGGCACCGTCTTTCTTCATGCTCACTTGAGGTTCAAATTTAGGAAATGGAGGAACAATTTCACATGCCGTGTGGATTGTCATGCCGTGTTTTAAGCAACTGAAGCGTACACAGCTGTCCCAACTGGCTGCCAAGTCTGTAAAAACAAAGGAATGTCAATACTTGGATCTATCAGATACATTCACAAAATGTTTAATGTCGCAGTGAACAAAAATTTATCATAAAATCAGTGTTCAAATGAAAGCCAGGGAATTTCCCCCATCGAATTGTTCATTCCCAACCTCTGATCTTTAATTTGTATGCAGGGTGATCCAAAAGTCCCTGACCATAGGAAAAATCCCAGATGTGAAAAATAGAAAGAGGGGAACATTGATGGAAATACGTGGTTTTCAACCTAACATGCTTGAGTTTTCAATGTATAATGCACTGTTGAGGCTGTACACTGGTATGAACCTCAATGAGAATGGAAAATCCTTGTTGCAACACTGTATGAATATCTATAGTGTCCATTGATATTGTTGCATGGTGTTCTCTGTTGCTTTCTGCAATGAAACGGACATCAATGGATGTCATTTTCATTTGCAAGTGTTTTGCCTTTCCTAGGGAATCAAAGGGTGGGGGGGAGGAGACTGTACGTGTCACATGTCCATGTCTTTTACTTTGCCTCAAATTATCTTAATTATTTTATAACTTACCTATTACAGTACACTGTGATTGATAACGTAAATGACCCTTTAAGGATGAAGCATGTGGCAACACGACATTTACATTCTCACAGAAACCTTGTACCTGTGTACAGCCTTAATGGTACATTCGACATTAAAAATTCAAGCATGCTTGATTCAAAACCACACATTTCCAACAACTTTTCTTTTCATTTTTCACATTCTGCAGTAATAATGAAGTTGACCTAGAGTGTCAGACTTTGGAATCACCATGCACACAAATAATACCCCACGTCAAGTGAAAAAAATTCTGTCTTGTATCATTCGCTCTGTGCCCTAAGAAATGGAAACATGTAGGTGAACCAAGAAAAAATTCTGCCTACATTCTTGGTCTGTATATCATATAAAAATCTCAAAATGTGAAAATAGGATACTCTGAACTTTTCCCATTCTACATTTTCTTCAATTTGAACACTGCATCAACATAAGTTCCAATAATTACAAACAAAATTATTTCAGAATATACCTACTACATGAATTCATGATGGATGTGGTAAATGCAGTTTAAAATTACTTACGCGAAATTTTGAAATTTCTTATTTCCGCGTTGCACAATTTAATGGTTAAATCCTATTAATTTCGAAGACCCTCTGCCTTCATTCACTAAGGGTATGGTGTCTGCAACGTGGACATACAAAATCTCAAAATTTCACTTAAGTAATACTACATGAAGCTTTAGGACATGTGGCATACTGACATTTACAAAACATTTTATTTATTTTCTGTCAATGCTTCCTTTCAACAGTGTTTGTATTGAGAAGAAAATAAAAATTTAATATGACAAAACAATTCTGTTTCACTTAATTACAATTAAAAGTCCACTTTATGCACAGTAAGGCTAATCGGGACTCGACCTACAGTTTAAAGTGGGATCCGAACCACTGTGCCAAGTACCTCCACCGGGTATCGAACCCGAGACCCCTTGCTTACAAGGTGACGACGCTAGCTTAATTACAAAATCACATCAAAAGACAACAACAAATATCAAAATCAATTTATTATTATGGGCATTGCACCACTAAACAGTGACCCTACTTAGAACTTTTTGATGTCAAGCTTCCACCTACAAAAACAAGTGAAAAACAACAGTTCAAGCTGAGCACTATAGTTCAAAGACTCTCACCTTCTTCTTCGTACGATGCAGCTACCTTGAGACAATCCTGGCAATTGTGGAGGGAAGGTACAGTTGTGATGGTGATAAAACATGCTTGGCTCGTTGGCACATCTGTGTTTTCTTCGCTGGAAAGACAAATTAACGGCAGTGAGTAACAATTACAATTTGAATGGTTGACTCTCGTTATGATTGATTGATTGATTTTAGTTCATTTTACTTCGCGTTATGTGCCTCTTGGCTAATTTGCGAAGATGGGGATGAGTGATGAAATTGATGAATGGACATTCATAAACAACCAAGCCCGAGCGGGATTCAAACCCGGTACCGACTCTCTTTATGATATGAACAGTTGAACCGTGACTTTGCATTTCCCCACTTTACACATTTCAGCTTGCTTGTCCCAGCAACGATTTTTAAAATATTCCCAAAATTAAACATTTTCCTGTATTATAAATAGGTCTACGATGTTTGTGACTTTGCATGTTGCAAGGGTGTTATGCTCTTGTTACGTTACAAAGAAAAAATAGATAAGGGTGCTTTGATAGAGCATACATATTCATATTTTGTCATACCCATGTGAGAGCATATTTTAACCATGTTCATCATGCTCTCTCAAAAAGATAGAGTACTCAAAAAATGTTGCATATTGTGAAAACACTGGGTGGTCCCACCATGCCCTTATCGGCAAGTTCTTGCAGGAGCACAGAATCCACCGCATGCCATAGCCAGCTTATTCTGCAACCTCAACTGCTTGAACACTCCTGAAAAAAGCTATCATCACAATCGTCCAGCCCACCACAGACCCTCAAATAGTTCACTGAGGGTGCCACACAGTAATGGGTCATATTCCTCAGAATACACTGGACAAACTGATGCGAAGGATGCAGAAGCGTGCAGCAAAGGAAGACGAGGCAAGTGTCGCTTGCGTTGTTTTTTTAAAAACAATATTGATATCTTAAGTTCATGTTTTTCAATGCCTTTATACACCTCGGAATGGAATATATCTACTTTAACATATTTACCTCTGCAGACTTTTCAATTCCCCTATTACCGTCGTATTGGCTGCAGCCTTCACGAGGCTCAGTAACATGGCACAGCTGATCCACGTTAGAAGGAATAGAGCTGCTCGCCTATCTCCATGCTCTTGGAGTGACTCATGCAGTTCTTGCATGGTCACTGTCCTTTCTTCTTCACGAAAAAAAAGATCAACGGTAAGCGACCCCTGGCCTGCTACGTCTTTGGCAAGGGTGTTGGAAACACCTCGAGCACGCTGGCCACAAGTGTTGTTAACTTCCACAATTTTCTATGCATCCGTAGCACCACCTAACTCCATACAATTATTCATGTGTGAAACCTAACAGTAATGAACAAATTAGCTTATGACGTTCGTCAATGAGTACTGATTAAGAAACAAAATCACCAGCCAATACTTACACCGTCATGTGATCAGTAACTCTGAAATATAGAGGGTATGTAACACTGCAACAGGGTGAGGAAGAGCGTGCATTTGGAAGCATGGAAGCTGCGGATACATGTTTTCTTTACTGTAGCCATAGTCCTGTGTTATTCTGTTTTTTTGTGTGTTGTTTTTGCTGTTTTGTGTTAAAGTATGGTCTTGAAAATAACCACCAGGGCTGACAAATGAAACGAACCATTGATTTGGAGTGGTGCAGGTAAGGACTCGATCAGGGATCTTCTTTCATTCAGTTAAAAAACTCCTACTGAAAAGTTGGAGGTGGTGAATTATGATTGTGTTACGTTAGGTCGGCTCGTAACAAGAGACCATGTCCTGAATTATGCATAACCAAAACAAGTAAGAAAAACAGGAAAGTTTTCATTAAGCAGTTAAAAGTGTCTCGGTAAAAAACAATATGTTTGAATTTGTTTGAGTACACTTAATGCACAGAAAGGCTAATTGGGACTCAACCTACAGTTTAAAGTGGGATCCGAACAACTCGACCGAGTGTCGAATCCCTTCATTACAAGGCAACAATGCTACACATTCAGTGGCGTATGCTGGTTTTAACTAGTGGGTAATCTCCGACACTTGATTCATCCACCCACTCCTGAAGTCTCCCTGCAAATTTACCTCAACATCCATACAGGATTTATGAATATATGTGTGAAAAATTTTACCTTATTGTTGCGACCACTGTCGAATAATTGTTGTGATTGCACTTGCAGTTAATCTACGTTTGGAATTTCAAATGATAAAACAAGAGAATATAATAAATCTATAAGAAAAAACCTGTAACAAAGAATATGAAAGGAATGCGGTAGTGAAATAAAAACCCTCAATATTAATTTAAGTGTAAAATTCAAGTTACCCCAGTACCCAGTCACTCGTGCATTCCCGATTTTTGTTTTTATACACGGAAGTTTAAGTTCAAGATCTATGGTACAAGAGATGCTACTGACCTACCTACATTAACTATTTGAAATTTCTCCGGAAAAGATCCCGTTCCAAATATTTTCGCACGCAAATATTGTATTATATCCATTCATTGCCTTTAACTTCAGTGAACACAGCACTAGCACAAATACTAAACCACTAACAGCTAAACAAATATTAAATTCTCGAATCGCTACAACACGCATTCAATTCCCTGCGCCAATCTTCTATTGTGGTTCCTTCCTGCTTGACACAGAATTAAATTCCCTATGGATGTTGAAAAATTCCCTTTCTCAGCTTTATATTCCCTGCGATGCGCGAGGTTCTATAAGTTGGAATCATTGCGTTTTTTGTTTATATATTTTACATTCAAACATCTTTTATCATTATGATCATTGTTAATCTAAAGAGGGGGGAAAAGCAACTTAAATTACCTAATATATGTGTACATATATATATAATTTATTTCTGATAGCCACCCAGCGTCGAATAACATGGGTACCTGGGGGAAACCCTGGGGGGTAAAGGCGGTCAGGGGCGTGATGCTGATCACATCACCCCCACTCATGACCGGATCAAGAAAGTGTGGGGCGTTACCCCCACACCCCCTATACGCCTTCATGGCGTGGTGCTAAGCACAGGGGAACACTTTACCTTTTTTTTTAGCTTTCCCCTTTAAAAATTATTAATTTCTGTGAAAGAAGTACTCTCACTGGTTTTGAAGGCTACAAAGAAAGTAATAACGCATTTTAAAATACAAAAATGAAAAAAGTAAGCATATAAATAGTTTAATTACTTCATTAATCGATTGATTAAACTGTTATTTGACGTCGCTTTTCTGCTACTTTTGGCTAATCACTACGAGTGATGATATGACATTGATGAAGGGACATTTACAAAGAACACCCATGCCTAGACCGGTATTCGAACCCTGGAGCTCTGGTGTCGTAGGGAGCTGTGCTAACACTCCGCAATGGAGGTCGGTGTAATAGTTTTTTTTTCCTTTGACAATATCTGTTGAAATAGCAGAGATCAGGAAGACAGAAGCAAACGTAAAATGAGAATTTTCATAGAATTGGTTCGCAAATGTTGTTCAGATTTCTCTGTTTCTCGCGCATTTTCAGATGTATTTTCTCTTCTTTCCTTTTCAGTACGTAATTTGTGAACCCAAAACCTGTTTCCTGATAAATTTCCCTGTCGTAAACAACACAGCTCCTACGATACAAAGGCCATCGGGGAAGAATGGCAGAAGAGGGTGCCAGCCAAGGGAACGGCAAAGGCTCTGGGGTGGAGAGTGCGACCGATGGACTCTTTCCAGAAGGAGCTTACCCTTGCCACGGAATAACCGCGCCTGAGAAGCAGTGTTTCCTTCCCCTCCCGTCAAGGGTTTTAAAGGGAGCCGGTGGAATCTCACCCTGACGTCACCAGATTCCACCAGCTGGAGAAAAACCCTCACGGACATTCCGCGGCAAACGGTTGAAAACATTCGCGCGCTGGAAGGAAAGAAATATGTGATTCAAAGATTGGTTCGGAAGAATATTGCGAAGAAATAAAAAATAACTTTTTAAAAAATTATAGCCGGGTCATCTCCGATTACCTAGGTGACCCAGAGTATACGCCGCTGTACACATTGTGTGGTTAAGCAGTAGCAACGTTATTAATAAATCATTTTGTTCGAACATGGAATGATGCAGGCCACAATGACTTCAGTAATTTCCATAATGCAATGCAAAGACATGAACATCTCCAAAATCACACTAGCACAGTGACGTACAAAAGGAGGAATTGGTGGGGGTCATAACCCCTCTCTTGGCACAGTATTCATAAAAAAAAGGGCTAAAGGCAGGGAAAAAAGACAAAGGGCTGGGTTAGCAAGGGGAGCAAGCACCCACTTTACAATTCCAGCCCCTCCTGTGTGTTTACCAGTGATTTATTCACACACACTCAACATGTCCCCCCCCCCCAAATTTCCTCAGTACTCTTAAAAGTTTTCACCAACGTCACATTTTTGGTAATTTTGGCTCCAAATTTACTCTTACTTCCCCCTATATTACATTTGAAAATGTTGTAATTGGCAGAAATGAAAAACTGACCCATCGTTTGCCTATCACGAAAAATCACGACACGCCCCTGGAAGGATGTCACATCATGTAGAGATGTGTATACATGCCCGCGGAGGACAAAGGTTCCTCAAGACCAGGAACAAGTGAAACTGCGAAGACGAATGGGACTGCTGACTCTCATTATACACCTCGGTTGTTTTGGTTTGTATTGTAACAGTGGTACTGTATACTTTTTCCCCTCTTGTTTAATGCAAAACACTTTGTCTTTACTTCTTTGTAGCTAATCAGTGGTGATTTATTCATTCTAGTTTTTTGGACTTTTAACCACTGCTATTTTTAAAAAAGAGATTTACCTACGTTTCGGAGGCTGAATCTGCCTCCGTCTTCAGGGTAGCGTGTAGTCGTTAGGTTACATAAATGGTTGCCTAGGAGGATTATTCTCGGTGGCCTAGGCTCCACCGCAACCATTTATATAACCTAACGACTACACACTACCCTGAAGACGGAGGCAGATTCAGCCTCCGAAACGTAGGTAAACATCTTTTTTAAAAATAGCAGTGGTTAAAAGTCCAAAAAACTAGAATGGACTTTGTCTTTAGTGCAAAATAAAAAGATTTGCTTTCCGTCTCATTTCCAGGCAACCCCTTCTCTTCAATAAATATCACATCATGCAAAAATTTTTCTGAGCACTGTATAAAAAAACCTTGTTTACACAATTAGCTTTTTTCGAGAAGATTTTATAGAAGTATGTATTCTGAGCACTACAGCCTGTCAGCTGAAGATAGAAGAGTGGTTGTGGAGTAAGGAAACTGCTGGTAGAACATGGTGGCGATACTTGGAGCACACAATAAATAGTTCTATATACTTGTTATTTCCCTTAGTTTTTTTAATCTTACGAAAATAGGTCACCCCATAAATTAGGCTACAGGAGAAAACACCATTTATTAATTAGCAATCCATATTCTTAAACGAGTATCTTTATGTAATTTTTTTATCTTTACATATTCTATTCAGCATTATTTGGTGAATATGTGGAAGTACATGCACTGGTAAAATCATTCCAAACAAAAGACACAACGTGACTGTTCAGCATGTGCTTATGGACATGCATTAGAAATTGCATGGGTGTAATATCATAATTATACCATTAGGCCTAGAGCCTACAC
>NC_139254.1:10782877-10810569 GCF_977018435.1 Lepisma saccharinum | reverse complement strand
CGACGAGCCTGGTGACGAAACAGTGTTTTTTTCGTTCTACGCACCGCTTCTTCTTCAATGGGGACCTGGCAACTCTGCAGGACCCCAACTTCCGGTTCCGTCTTCTGTTTCTTCTCACACCGATGATGCTATAAATTAGCGAAAATTTTGAATTTTCCTACTGTCCAGTGAGTGTTTCCTTTTACCTTATTTGATTTTTATATATATATATATATATATATATATATGTGTGTGTGTGTGTGTGTGTATATATATATATGTGTGTGTGTGTGTGTGTGTGTGTGTGTGTGTGTGTGTGTGTGTGTGTGTGTGTGTGTATATATATATATATATATATATATATATATACAAAACTGAATCTTTCACTATTCTCGGCATGTAAAGTAGATCCACATTGAATAGAACAGTGAGATGTAACGGGTAAAGTTGTCCATTGCTGTGTGGTTTTTAACGCACACAGCTGGAAAATGGAAATATAAATGAAAATGTTTGGAAATCTCTTGCCAAGGTTGATTTTTGCCCGGTAGCCGGGGAAGCCAATGGTTGTCTTCCCTCAATGGCTTTCCTGTTTGAAAGCCGCCCGGTGGTTGGCCAGTTTGTCCGAGGTATAAATACCGGGGTCCGACATGTTACAGAGTCTCAGATACTCGGACAGTTGCTGGCTCTGAGATACTCCGATACAAGGCACAAGACACTTTTTACAGTTACACAGAGCCAGATGGATGCATACAGATACACACAGAGAGAGTGTCAAATGAGTAATAAACTGAGGGGGTGGTTAGAGCTATGCTAAATAGTGCACTTGTAGAGCTTCACCCCTGGAAGTCCTGTAACCTGTAAGTGCATTTCTCCGTTTTGGGGAAAAAGACAACCGGGAGCAGTGGTTAATGGATTGTAATGTAAAGATGTATATACGGAGAAGGGCAGCAGTGTAAATAAAGGTGTACATAAAACAGAGATCTCCGTGAGACGTTAATCTTTACAACACCGTGCACGTTGCTCTGTGCCATAAAGGCACACAGGTATGTGAAGAAATGGCTCCACACAATCTCAATCTGGGACATTTTTTAAGTGGTGTGATCAGCACCATGCTCTAACCATAATTACCTCACAGGTAGGTACCCATTTATTTGAGGCTAGGTGAACCCCAGAGCTGCTATTATTCAGGGTACAAGGTGGGAATTTCACCAACCCCGGGAACTGAACCTGAGCCTCCCACATGGCACTGAGACAAAATAGACCACCACAGTTACAGAGTTCTTATGGGTTTCTACTTTCTTGACCTTGAATTCCAAGTAAGACTATTTTTGTCTGAAAGAAAAGATGTTACCATTGGAATAGAAATATGCAGTAAGTATTGGGAACCAATACATACAGTGGCAGCTCAAAGGGCAGAGCCATCATGCCATGGCACTACCCTCAGAAGCAAACGCATATCTCGTCAAAGTATTGTTAAATTAATACATTAATATAGAGAAGGAGATTTGAATCTCGCAATTGGTCAAGCTCATGCTGGAAAGACTTGGGTCATGCTGACTACTGCCCCAAGTTCCACGCGGCATCGCCAGCTGTTTCGTACCCTCGCGAGACAACTGTCCGAGCCGTCCAAGATCTGGCCTAACCAAGTTGACGCGTGTGCAGAAGGTTGAAGAAGTCTCAGTGGGGAACAAGGTGGGGACCATGCTGGTCCTCATAAGACTGAGCCCGGTTCCACTTGGCACGACGAGGGACATAGTTGCCAAGTTTAGAGATAAGTCGCTAAATACGACTGATTTGTAAGACCCACTGGGAAGAAATTCGTGAGAAAGATACTATCTACTTTTTTGCCTACTTTTAGATAGATGTGTCTAAAGGGCCGTCCAGACTTTTATATTTTCTAAAAAAGAAGTGTCGTGTAGTGTATAAAAGATAGGTATGTGAACTGGGTTTCATTGCGTGTGTGGTGTTCTCTCTGTAAAGTGCATAAGTTCAACCGTGCAGTCCCTTCCCTTTTACTGCATCTGGCAACACTGTTGCCATAAACACAGACGTGTACTTTTTAATTTTGAACAAACTTTAAGG
The DNA here is from genome assembly GCF_977018435.1 of Lepisma saccharinum. Taxonomy (NCBI): domain Eukaryota; kingdom Metazoa; phylum Arthropoda; class Insecta; order Zygentoma; family Lepismatidae; genus Lepisma; species Lepisma saccharinum. The sequence continues at coordinate 10,808,508 of NC_139254.1, read as the reverse complement.
GGAAGAGTGACAATTATGCACCAGTTGTGTATTTACTTTAATATTGTCGGAATGGGCACTATTACTATACGAGAGAGTATGAATTTCTCTCCATGTTGCAAGTGGAAGTGGTTTTTTAAAGTGATTATGAAGCTAGACACGATGTTAGAAAAATATGATCAGTAAGTATTTACAAAATCCTATATATTCCTTATGGGAAATCAACTTCAAGTTACAGCTAATCAAATGGGACTTCGATTTGATTTATTTTACTTCGCCTTTTGTGCCACTTTTGGCTAATTTGCGAAGAGGGGGATGAGTGATGATATGATGAAATTGATGAATAGCCAACACAAACAGCCCATCCAGGATTCTAACCCGGGACCCCTGGCATCACAGCACGATGTGCTAACCACTCCGGCTCGGGGGTCGGCAAATGGGACTTGGACTTTTTCTACGACTAAGACATAGTTCAACATGTCATTTTTCCGTCCATGTACTATTCTACGTCATTGGATGTTTAATATTTCCGAGAGAACAAATAAAATAATGGTCCCATAAGCATAATGCTTTTTCTTATTGCCCCCGGCAATCCTGGCAGTGTTGCCAAATCTGATGTGCATAAAACAGCTAATTTTAACCTTCAATAGACCTATAAAGTTAACATTCAAGGAGATAGATTAACGAAGGCTGCATAAAGTACCTCCTATGGTAATTTAGGTGCTATTTAGTACCTTTAACTTTAAAGTGATGACAATTTATTCTTAGTTTCACCATGTAGATCTGGCGGCATCACCCACCAATGGTTGCATGAAATTGGAAATAAAGGAATCCTGGATAACAATATTATGTTATCTTCACGTCTGCTTTGGCTTTATAAAAAAGCAGCTGAGAAGATTAAGAGAGAGTGGGGAGATGCAAAATATATACTCATGGCAAAAGTTGGTCTTTGTGGGCCTGAGCCAGTGATGGCATCATAGTGGGGCAGGGGGCGGGTGCCACAGTTCACGAAAGAGCCAGATCTGGCTCCAAAAGAGCGAAGCTAGCAACAGTGCATCTGCCACAAGAGAGAAGAACCTAGGGGAAATTGTCCCTCTCCCCCTTAAAACGTTTTTCTCTTTTAGGCACTGTTTTTGTCTGTATTTGCTTCTTTGACATTTTTTGGCTATTTGTGACTAAGGGGATAAATTGACTAATAAGTTTAATAATTAGCAATTGTTGTTCCTACTAGAATACTAGAATTAAAAGTATATATACTTGTACAGTCTCTATCACATGTAGTTTGCACAGGTACTTTAGACCTAGAGAAAATTCCAAAGTTCCTGACAAATTCTGGCTCAATAAATTAGTTACTATAACATTTTAATGTTAAATACAAATATTGTGACCATTACACCACAACTAAAAAAAATACCATTCCTGTTTACCCAATAAACCATGTTAGAAAAGTTATTTTTTGGTTTGAAATAGTGTATTCAAAACATATTATCCAGAAGCAAGTCCATATAGGTTATACACAGTGCACAAGTTTGTGCATACAAATTGAATGTACACACCTGCTCAGACAAAGTTAACCACTTAGCTTTATCTGAATAGGAGTGTACATTTTATTCATGGCAGTAACTTCTTCTAATACTGCATTTAGGTCCTTTTGATGTCATTTGCTACTGACATATTTTAATGAAAGAATGGACTAAAGTCAAAAGTATATCAAAATAATTTATGATCCTATATAATCAAAATTTGGGCATGTAGCTACATGGAATTTCTACATAAACATGGCAATAATATGTAAAATTTGAAACATTAATAAAATGAACTTCTCTAACCTGTCAAAATTCAGGAATACATTAAACAGCAGAGAGTAAAAATAAAATTCACACACTTTGCCAGTTTCATGCAGGTATTGTCAAATTAAAAAATGGACAGTGTGGAAAGTCAAGAAGCAGGTTTTCACAGATAAGAGTATGTTCAATTCAGTACATGACATTAGAAGTTACTTCAGTGAATAAAATATACATGGGACAAGTAATTAACATGGTTACTTACCCAGAAGCAAGGGCTGAGGATGGAACAAGTTCACGTAGACAAAAAACAAGGCGACCTGGAAGTCGTGAAAATAAGCGTTCCACTGGGGCATGTGGATGTGGTGCAAAGTTCCCTCGAAGCTATAAAAATCAAGGCATTATGATAATTTGGGAAAATATAGTGCATTAAAAATGAAGGCAAATCAATGACTCCTAAAAGTAACATGATATTTTCGTGAAAAGTGATCAGCTCAATGCTTTGAGTTTGTTCTGGATTCTTTACAGTTAGGAATTGAAGTAAGCTCCTTCAAAAACCTCATGAAATTTGAACATCCTAAGATATCATTTGAAAACTTGGATATAACAATAATGAGGAAGCATGCAAATCGTTTATTTATTCTAAGTTAAAGCATACTTCAGAGGTAATCTATACCCTGTGGCTGCTTAAAAAAACTGTTCTTCAGTTGACAGAAGATACCTTTAAATGTCAAAATGTTTCTAATTCCTCATAAATCCCTTTAATAATAGCTTCTCTATTTGTTTTCTATGATCACTAGTTTAAAAATCATTCTATAGAAAACAAATTACACAGCTCTGTGGTTTAAAATGTAAATTAAATATCTATTTTGATTTATGATACAAGCAGAATTATGTCATTAGGAAAGTTAATCTTACTCCACCTTACAGAGAGTAGCTAGATGAAAAATTGGCATGTTGATAAACTATATGCTCATCAAAAATATATATCTCAAATTTCATTTGTATTATATAAATTATATTTTACCATAAACAATATCGCCGAAGTATCAAACTAACTGGGTCTATAATAGTCATTAATTTATTTTTAAGGTTTATTAGTTCAATATATTTATTTCCTTGCGTATCGTCTTACACACCTCAGTATCACATTAAAAAAAAGCTGTTTATTGATTTTTATAAAAAAGGAAGATCGTAGCATCACTTTCACTTATGAACCATATGAACGATCTCAGTTCTCAAAGAACAAAACTGGCAACTACACCTATTTGGCATTGACACATCTGACAACGTTGGAAGACAGTATTCACAAAGAAATAAATTTTGCACATTTTCCCTGCTTTAAGGTCCTGTGCTAATTTCTCGTTACTCCAAATACATAGCGAAATATACTCACCTCTCTATGGTACAGCTTCTGCATTAAATTCGTTTTTCTTTTATTGCTTGATTTCTTCGGAGATGAGAAGAGGTACCATGACCCCTCCATGTTTATCGTGCCTGCTTGTATACAAGGCGCCCTCTGCTCGTCTGCAGTAGTGTCCACCGCGAAACAAACGAACAGCGAAATACGTTCTTACCGGTTCTGCAGCAAATTCAATAAAACTGAATTTCAGGAAATTATAAATATTGGTCATCGGTTCACTACATTGTTCTCGAACAACAAAATGTTCATATTCCTAAGAATCTGGGCAAAAAATTCCTAATAAAAGTAAAAATAAAAATTAAGCAGATTTTTAAAGGAATGAAAACATATTTTTAAAACCAAATTGGCTCTCAACTTTTACTTGGAAACAAGACACATGTTTAATCAGAAGTGTAACAAACAAGCCCATAAGGCCCGCAACGGTGGCGGACCCGAAGCCTAAGGGGACCCGAAAAAGAATACATATTATTTTCGTATTTCTCACGTGCAACATTTACGGAAAATTTCAAGTTGACGATAACTTTTTGGTTGATTGATTGATGTGGGTGTTTTAAGTCCACTTTATGCACAGTAAGGCTAATCGGGACTAGACCTACAGTTTAAAGTGGGATCCGAACCATTTGTTCCTCCACCGGGTATCGAACCCGGGACCCCTTGATCACAAGGTGATGACACTACCACTGCGCCATCGAGGAGGCCTACGATAACTTCCTTGAACATGTTTATCCATTTAATCCTTTCTTGTATAATAGGCACATTTTTCTTTTCACTTTGCTCTTTACCTTGTGTCCCCGATTTTAATCTGTTAACAAGAATGCACACACATCAAGGTGCATCTTGTAGGTTCGGGATTTATAATAGAGTTACAACAAGAATGGCTGGGAAACAAAATCGTGAAATACGTTCGCTGTGTAGTCTTTAATTTAAAACCACTTTTGAATTATGCTGCATGTGATATCACTCAAGTAAGACAATTTTACGAAATCTTGGAAAAATGCAAGCAGTTTTTAATTTTTTTAAATTTTGTTTTTATGATAGTCAACTGCTGGTTTCAGACACAGCTAAGAAACTTTTTCCAACACGGTGGTTTACTAGATTTTAATCAATCACTTCATTTCGTTATGTTTATGTCGGCGTATGGAGACACCATTGGCGTAGCTACATATCGCGAGGCGCTGTACGAGGTTAGAATCTGAGGCCCCCATCCAGTCTAAAATAACTAAAATCTCAATGTGGATCGATACAGACTCTTCAGGCATATGTCAGCAAAATTTAAATAATAATAATAATAGTAAAAATGACCGATTACGTACTAATGTTAGGATTATCACAGTGTTTAATGTAAAGTTTTCCATTTTTTTTAGTTGTTTCGTATCTTTCCATCTTTTGGAAGAAATTTAAGAAATTTTCATTGTAATTTTCTTTCAATATCAAATAACTATTATTTTGATCCTTTGCCAAGGGAGGGGGAGGGGGGACAAAATGAGTTAAGCCCATAGGTAAACGATCACCTCCGAGTTTCATTAAAATGCATAACACGAACACAGATTCGATAAGAGAAATTACTTTATTCAAAGCTTATTTGAAGCGGCGTGTCTTCTAAAATCAGACTGCTAGTACCACACGGTTTATTAAAAATATTAAATATTTGACGTATTCATTAAAATTGTAACGTGTGACTAGAATTTATTACAGGATAAAAATAGAATGTTGCAGTTCTGCCTTTTCCATCTATTTTTCTTACTTCTATGTATTACATTTTTCTTGTATAAGCCCCATGGGCCGCGAGGCCCCTTCAGGTGCGATCCACCGGGGGATTGCTCACCTCGCCCACCCCTTGCTACGCTTATGGGAGGCACTGTCAAGAATGATAATAGGATCTATAAATAGTGATGAGAGATGTCAAGCTTTAGCATTGAAAAAAATTGTGGCAAAGTATGAATTTATTGATCAACTAGTGCTGTAAACAAACTTTGCTGAAACAGTACATTTGGTGCAATCAGAAAATGTATACAGAAAATGCCGAACCTTTTTGAGAGTGTTTCAATTTCGTTATAGGAATAAGGTTGCCAGACGTCCGGATTTTCCCGGACATGTCCTACATTTTGAGCGTCACATTAGGAATTTTATTTTGATTCAGTCATCGCCCAAAAAAGGAAATAAAAGTTTGTCCTTCTAGAGAACAAACGGGAAAACGGAAGCAATTAATGAACAAAGTTTTAGGACTACATTCTGATGACGTCACTGCTCAATGCACAGACTAGAAATGCCTGAGCGGAATTTCTTGCCTTTGGGTTTATACTGATGTAACAAGGTGTCTCCCATTCTTATTCAGTGTTTTGTTTGTAAAGCAGGGGGTATAGAGAACAAAGTTATTCAGGGTGTCTACCAGTCAAAAAAGTCATGAAAGTCAAGAAAAAGTAAAGAAATCAACAAGTAGGTCAAGAAGTCAATAAACTGTCAAGCTACTTGTGGTCAAGTATTTATGCTATCACAATGACTGATTGGTTGATTTAGTTTATTTTTCTTCACTTTTCTGCCCGTTTGGTTAATCGTGAAGATGAGGATGAATGGTGATAAGATAAGATGGATGAAGGCAGGCCCGTAGGTTGTGTCCTAACTGCGAACAACGCCTAAATCGTCCTAATTGCGAACACATAAAAGTGAGAAATAATTTCATGTCCTAATTGCGAACACATGAAACTGAAAAACCTGTTTTCAAAAACAGATAAGGTAGTGACGCAGAGAGACAGCTGGTTGGACTTACAACAATTGCCAACCTGATTGACTTATCATGGTCCTCTGCTTTGTAAATCCCTCCAAGGTTATTTCATCCTTTCAGTCTGTCGACGTAATCTGTGTTAATTACTCAAAAACCCCTTGGTACCTTAAATAATGTAGTGGAGGGATGGAACAGCAAAATCAACAGTGAGCTAGGTTGTCCACATCCGATAGTGATTTGATTGATTGATTTGATTGATTTAGTTTATTTTACTTCGCGTTTTGTGCCTCTTGGCTAATTTTGCTAAGATGGGGATGAGTGATGAAATGATGAAATTGATGAATGGAAATTCACAAACAACCAAGCCCGACCGGGATTCGAACCCGAGGCCCTTGGCGTCGCAGCGCGATGTGCTAACCACTCGGCCACTGGGTCGGGCGACATCCGATAGTGAAAGACCTTATATAATGCTTAAAGGCTAAGGCAGAGACGTCTAATGGAAATTTAAATAAACCTGGAAGATGTAAAACAGAAGAAAAAAATGTGTTTTTGTCTTTTGGCGAGGAGCACTAACAAGTATAAGGAGATCGGTGGTATTCCTAAATTCTTAAGAACAGTGTCATATGTTTTGAAATTTGAATTTGAAACTTAGGCAAAGTTAATAATTGTATTATTGAATGACGAAGATCTTTTCAGTTAAGAAGTATGCAGTACGTATAAACAATAGGCCACACTTCTATTAATAAATTATATTTTGGCGACTACTTTAATCATGTCGAATTTTCTATGATCAAACAAAACACTGACCAGCCTCAAGTCTGGAACTGAGTCCCTTTAAAAGAAAATCGTTAAATAGACTCGGGAAGTGTGAGAGGAAGTTGTAGGTCCCAGGCAGAAAAATGTGTTAGCAATTAGGACATAGTCCTTCGAGTATATTCCTCTTCAGGCAGAAAGTGTTCGCAATTAAGACGACATCGGACCGTAGCCAGGATTTTATTTCGGGAGGGGCTCATCCTTATCAGCAGCCGCCATCTGATGGCGAATAAGTGGGGGGGGAGACTCTCTGAAGATGACTTTCTCACTATATTACAAATTACTATACAAGATGTTTAATCCTGTTAAGGAAGTAAAATTAATTACCACTATACAATTTATCTCATATGCATGTATGCACAAACGTGAAGTATGAAGGGAAAAATTATGTATTTTAGTTTATGTTATTATTATTTATTGTTACTTCCATTGTTATTTTTTGTTATTTCCATTGTTATTATATTCCAATGTAAAATGGCCAAAGCTGTATTTGGAATTATGTGGTAAATAAATAAATAAATAAATTATATATTTGTAAGATTTCGGGGGGGGGGGGCTTGAGCTCTCTTAGCCCTCCCCCTGGCTACGTGCCTGGATGAAGGGACAATCACAAACATATGGGCACTATTCACCGGATGTTTACATTTCTGTGCTACTTTGGCGCTGGCGGGGACTGCACTTCCGGTTTTGAAAAGAATAACATTGAATTCAAAGGTGTAAAGGCAGGGTCTTCGGAAAAGGCGACAATATTTGTGTGGATTTTGGCTTCAACATGAGATAGGAAACAAACAATTGTCCTCAGGTATCTATGCATCGTTTTCAGACAGACCCGATACGGGAAAATCAGTGGATTGAGGCAGTAAAGCGAAAAGATTGGACACAAACACGAGGGGGTAGGCTCTGCAGTCGGCACTTCATCAAATCAAATGAAAATATTTTACGTGTTTCGAAAATTATAATTGTCTAACGGACATGTGTTGACTACATTTAAAAGTTGGGACTATTTATAATCATATGACGCATTTGCCTTTTGGGTGTTGATAAGAGCTCTCTCCATGGGCGTCGGTAGGTCAGTCGAGCCCTCCCCCCTCCTGGAAATTTGCACCCTTCATTTTAAGTTGCAAAAAAGCAGAGAGTTTGATATTTTTATTGTTAATAACAGAAATAAAGTTTACTTGGTTAGTATTCGAACAGAGTAATAATGTAAAATATGCATTAGATCAGAAAAATTAGTGAAAAATACAGGAACCAGGTTGATTTTTTTATATTCTACCATTTAATCCAAAGAATAAATGCTTCCACAGCTTTCAGAAATCGAAAAATTATAATTTTAGATGAGGTCACACAACATAAACTTTCTGAGTAGTTTTTTATAACTTCTAAAGTTCTTTCTTGAACGACACTTGGAAAAGTTAATAACAAAATACAATAACTGCGCATTTCAGTATACGTAGTAACTATGAAATGTAAAAGTAAATGGAAAATAGTTGTGTTGGATATTCACTCGGCTTGTGGATCGAATAGCATGATAGTAATAAACAAAAACAATAATAATAAAATACGAATAAAATTTATTTAATTAGGTATATATTATTAGTGTATAACAATAATTTTAACCGTAGTAATTATTATTATTTCCTTTACTGTTGTAATCGAAGTATTTCAATGTTTATAATTAATGTAAGCTTTATTTCAACCTGGAGAAATCTTTTCAAAAACGAAACTGTTTGTAAATCAACATTGCCTTGGAAAATATTAGTATTGTCCCTTATATCTGCATCCAAAGGATCAGGGAAATGGCAGATATTTTCTAGGTACCTTTGTTTCTCTATATCACTCAAAAATTTCAAGTTTACAAGATGCTTGTTGGGAAACCTGATGCTAATAGACCTATAGGAAGGCGAAGACCAAGATGGAGGGATAACGTTGAGATGGACCTAAAGGAAATCGGTAGGGATGGAAAAGATTGCATTGATCTTGCCCAGGATATGGACAGATGGAAGGCTTATATTGCTGCAGCCATAAACCTTCGGTTTTATGAAGGCTAGAGAGTTAGTTCGTTCACGGGAGATTATTGTTAGTTTGGTAGGAGGGTGAAAAACACCAGGTATTGTAGGAGCACAAGCAAAAGAACCTGCGCAGGCCTTTGGTACTCGCGCGTTTGAGTTAAGGCACAGGTGGAGGCAAGTTTTTCCCAGCAGTACGGGCTCAAGAATGAACACACTTAAGAGAAACCTTTGAAAACTTCCAATTACAATTAACTAGCTCTGAACCCCCCATATATATATGTGTTACATCGAACTTTATTTAGCTGGACAAAGAGTTCACCATATTTTAATATGGTACATACATATGATAAATTATACGACATAATATTTCATATGGAACTTTTGATTAACAATTTGATTATCTTATTCCCACTATCCTATTTGGAGTTTGACGTCTTCACACATGCTCACACACATGCGTGCGCACTCGTATTATTTAGATGTTGGTTTCTCATCGTATAAATTCAAAACAATATTTTCAGCTTATTCTCGACTTTTCCGAAGTTGGTTTTCACGGAAGTACAATATTTCAAAATACTGAATTCTAAAATAGCCTTTAGGGTCATCCTGAAAGATACACTTTGTGTATCGCTCTGATGATCGTTTTTTGTAGGAGACTCAAGATCACGTTCTTGAAGTTGCTCAGCTGCTTAAAATAAGCGCTGAAAATTCTCGTCTCTTCTTTTTAAACATACATATCATCCAATACAGTACACAAATGTCCAAGAGACGTATCTCTTGGATATTCATGTCTGAAGTTCTGGATTTCCAAAAACTTATCCATAACAACTAGATACCCATATGCATGGACGCCCGGTAGGGAAGACAAGGGGGGCTAGGCCCCCCTGGAAACGAATGTCCAAATAAAAGGTATATATTTCACACATAATTTCATTTCAGTGAGAGTAATTTATGTTAATTACTATAAGGGTGTTGAAGGAACATGATAATTTCAGACTGAAGCAATGTTTTTGAAGGAAGCATCACTATTATGGGAAAAAATGCCTCGTTTGCCCGCAATCGGGGAGGCCCCCTTCCTGGAAAGAATCCTGCGGACTTCCATGCTCATAGGACGTCTCTTCCCTTCACACACACACATACGGGCCTCCCCAGTGGCATAGTGGTATCGTCGTCGCCTTGTAATCAAGGGGTTCCGGGCTCGATACCCGGTAGAGGAACATAGTGGTTCGAAACCTACTTTAAACTGTAGGTACTGTCCCGATTAGCCTTACTGTGCATAAAGTGGACTTAAAACACCAACTCAGTCAATCAATCAATAAAAAACACACACGTATGTGTGTGTGTGTGTAAATTAAGATCCCCCCCCAACTAGCCTTCGATGATTTTTCCATCCTGAATACGGGGTATGGACAGGGTAAAATAAGAAGGGTCAGTGGGTTCAAGATCTGGACTATCTCACTATGTTACGTGGTCCTAGGCTATGAATAGAAATAAATTTACTAGCTCCTAAGAAATCAGGTTGCAACTCCTAAGAAATCAGGTTGCAACCCATAAGAAATCAGGTTGCAACTCATAAGAAATCAGGTTGCAACTCATAAGAAATCAGGTTGCAACTCATAAGAAATCAGGTTGCAACTCATAGCAAAACAGGTTGCAACTCATAAGAAATCAGGTTGCAACTCATAGCAAATCAGGTTGCAACTCATAAGAAATCAGGTTGCAACTCCTAAGAAATCAGGTTGCAACTCACAAGAAATCAGGTTGCAACTCATAAGAAATCAGGTTGCAACTCATAAGAAATCGGGTTGCAACTCATACGAAATCAGGTTGCAACTCATAAGAAATCAGGTTGCCAATTCATAGGAAATCAGGTTGCAACTCATAAGAAATCAGGTTGCCAATTCATAAGAAATCAGGTTACCAATTCATAGGAAATCAGGTTGCAACTCATACGAAATCAGGTTGCAACTCATAAGAAATCAGGTTGCCAATTCATAAAAAATCAGGTTGCCAACTCAGAAGAAATCAGGTAAACTCATAAGAAATCAGCATCATCATCTCACTGATATGAATAATATTTTTTACAATTTCCGATCGATTTTTCTCCTGTATTTTATTTTCTAGACTTCAGGCTTCGGATATAGCCTAAATAGCCTAGAATATACCCTCCTGAGAAGGGTAATCACCGATGAATACAAGCTCATATTTCCAAGTATTGAGCATAACAGGTTCCCCCTCACTCGAGCCTGGCCATTATCTAATCAAGTGGAAATGCGAAGTCCAGGAGCCTTGTAATTCCCGATTCACAACAAGAACATCCATATTCAATACGGTCGAGCGCGGCAGGCAATTAGCCCGGTGCGAGACTAGCTTCAAGATGAGGTCCAGTGAGCAAGTTGAACGTCGACAGCGAAGACCGCAGATCAATACTCCGGTCTGGAGGAAGAGAGAGAGAGAGAGACCTTAGCCCCACGCCGGAACTTAAAACGGCGGTTCCATTTTATCCGGCAATATTGGGCTTTCCCTCCCCTCCAACGATTACGACGCCTTCGCGAGAAGTGGCCGAGGAGACGTTTCCCGTCATGGCGGACGTTTAAGACGATCTTCTGCTGGAGTGTTTCCGGTTATTTCGTTCGTGATGTCACAGGCCGGGTTTGGCGTGTTTAACATGGAGAAACGTTTGAAGGGACGGCCTCAAAAAGAGAGACAGAGAGAGACAGAGAGAGAGAGAGAGAGAGAGAGAGAGAGAGAGAGAGAGAGAGAGAGAGAGAGACAGACAGACAGACAGACAGAGAGAAAGAGAGAAGTAGGGAAGTAAAGAGAGAGAGAAGTAAGGAAGAAAGGAGAGAGAAGTAAGGAAGTATAGAGAGAGAAGTAGGGAAGTAAAGAGAGAGAAGTAGGGAAGTAAAGAGAGAGAAGTAGGGAAGTAAAGAGAGAGAAATAGGGAAGTAAAGAGAGAGAAATAGGGAAGCAAAGAGAGAGAGAAGTAAGGAACTAAAGAGAGAAGTAGGGAAGCAAAGAGAGAGAAGTAGGGAAGTAAAGAGAGAGAAATAGGGAAGCAAAGAGAGAGAGAAGTAAGGAAGTAAAGAGAGAAGTAGGGAAGCAAAGAGAGAGAAGTAGGGAAGCAAAGAGAGAGGATTAGGAAAGTAAAGAGAGAGAAGTAGGGAAGTAAAGAGAGAGAAATAGGGAAGTAAAGAGAGAGAAATAGGGAAGCAAAGAGAGAGAGAAGTAAGGAAGTAAAGAGAGAAGTAGGGAAGCAAAGAGAGAGAAGTAGGGAAGTAAAGAGAGAGAAATAGGGAAGCAAAGAGAGAGAGAAGTAAGGAAGTAAAGAGAGAAGTAGGGAAGTAAAGAGAGAGAAGTAGGGAAGTAAAGAGAGAGAAGTAGGGAAGTAAAGAGAGAGAAGTAGGGAAGTAAAGTGAGAGAAGTAGGGAAGGAAAGAGAGAGAAGTGGGGAAGCAAAGAGAGAGAAGTAGGGAAGCAAAGAGAGAAGTAGGGAAGTAAAGAAAGCGTGAGAGAGAAGTAAGGAGATAGATAGAGAGAGAGAGAGAGAGAGAGAGAGAGAAGTAAGTTAAGAGAGAGAGGTATGGAAGTAAATATGGAGAGGAAAAGAGAAGTAGGGAAGGAGAGAGAGAGAGAGAGAGAAGTAGGGAAGTAAAGAAAGCGTGAGAGAGAAGTAAGGAGATAGATAGAGAGAGAGAGAGAGAGAGAGAGAGAGAGAGTGAGAGAGAGAGAGAAGTAAGTTAAGAGAGAGAGGTATGGAAGTAAATAGAGAGGAAAAGAGAAGTAGGGAAGGAGAGAGAGAGAGAGAGAGAGAGAGAGAGAGAGAGAGAGAGAGAGAGAGAGAGAGAGAGAGAGAGAGAAGTAGGGAAGTAGAGATAGAAAGAGAAGTAGGGAAGTAAAGAGAGAGGGAGAAATAGGCATGTAGAGAGAGAGAGAGGGGGGAGAGAAGTAGGGAAGTAAATCGAGAGGGAAAGATAAGTAGGAAAGTAAATAGAGAGGGAAAGATAAGTAGGGAAGAAAAGAGAGAGAGAGAGAGAAGTAGGAAAGTAGAGAGAAGGAAGTAGAGAAGTAAATAGAGAGAGAGAGAGAGAGAACCGAAGTAGAAAGGTAAAGATATATATATATATATATATATATATATATATATATATATATATATATATATATATATATATATGTATATATAGAGAGAGAGATAGAAAAGGGAAGACAGAAAGAAGGAAAGAAAGGCGAAACTAAAGAAAGAAACATAAAGAAAGAGAGAGGGAGAACAGATAAACAATGACGAGAGAGAGAAAGTATCGAAATGAGCCACAGTGATTATACAGAAGAAAGAGAGAGGGAACAGTGGCATGCAAAAGGGGGTCATGGTGAGGGTTATATCCCCTACTCCCCTTGGCCTAGTATTCCTTAAAAAATAACGTCAAAGGCAGGAAAGGATGACAAAATGGGGACGAACTACGAAAAAAGTATATGTAATCCCCGCTTTCGGAAATCCTGGGCACGCCACTGAGCGAGAGAACGACATTGATTGAATTAGATTATTTTGTGTCGCCTTTCTTCCACTTTTGGCTAATCGCGACGATGTGTGTTGAAGGGACACTCACAAGGAACACTCATGCCCTGGCCTGGATTTGAACCATGGGCGGAGTTTGAGCTTTTGCTTCGGGGGGGGGGGGGCAGACTCTGGGAGAAGCATATGATGTATCTAAGGGTTACTGAACATCCCCTAGTTTATAAGCAAAAGAGAAGAAAAGAAGAGGAGAAAAAAAAAAGAACAACTTAAAAACAGGCCTTTTAGATTTGAAAATGTTAAATTTCCTCGCTTAAGTAAACAAATATTAATTATTATTTTGGTTGTCAGTTTTAAAAGTAGCAAAACAGTACGATTATTGCATTTTGCATTTCATTAAATTTTTATTGATACAATACTCGTATTACTTTTAAAAAGTTACGGTACAATAGTAAGCTTCAGAAATTTTAGAAACATTAAATTGAAAAGTTCTTTTATGCCCCAGCAGTAACTGTTGACTCAACACAAAGTCATTTTACGTTTTTCTTTCTTCAAACTGTACACATCAATCAAATCGTCTAAGATCCACTATTGCGGCGCAGTTACCGCACATGACATCATGCCAAACGTCAAGATTTGCGGTATGGCTTCATAACAAAATTGTAGTAACTGAACTTAATCATGTGTTATTTTTTTGGTCTTTTTTAAGTTGGGGGACCAGGCCCCCCTGGCCCCTCCAGAACTCCGCTTATGATTTGAACCCGGGACCCCATCGTAGCGGACTGAGCTAAGCCCCGCGACAGGTTAAGTTCGCAGCAATATATAGACCCAAACGTGCACGCAGAATATAGTTCCGCTGCAATAGTGACGATTTTTTCACTGTCTGCGATATGAACAACTCAGCGGTTGAGGCAAGACTGGCACGGGCGGGAGATGCAGAGCGTCGTTCTCACGCGGATTAATACATAAAACCTGCTGCAAATTGGGACAAAGTAAGATAGAGAAATGAAAGACAACGAGGAGAGAGGAAATGGGGAAAAAAGGTGCAGAGAGAAATAGAAGGAAGACAGCAAGAAATAGAAGAGTGAAAAAAAAGGCAAAAGTGAAACAAGTGGAAAAGGTAGAGAGATCTAGAGAGAGAGAGAGAGAGAGAGAGAGAGAGAGGAAGAAGATCAAATAGAGCCACAGAGATTATACAGAAGAGAGAGAGAGAAGGACAGAAGGAGCGGGGATGAGCAGAGAGTTAGAGGGAAAAAATCGAGAAAGAGAAAGTCAAGAGAAAAAGCGAGAGAGATGTGGAAGAGAAAATAAGCAGAGAGAGAGCAAAATAGAGCCACAGAGATAATACAGAAGAGAAAGTAAGAAATATAAGGGGCAATGAGCGCCAGCAGGGAGGATTAAGCGGACTCCCTTCTTATAATATGGAAAAATTACCTACAGGGTGACGTACGAAATGATTCCCCATTTGTCTTTTCTTAAATTTGTTTTTCCGGATCTGAGATGAGGAATCACGTCATGTGTGTCAACAGCATTTGCGGTAGTCATTGGAAAAGTCGCGTGAGGAAATGTGAAGTGTAATTCATGATGCTCCCGCTAGGGGGGCTAGAGTAGAGACAATGGCGGCCAAAGGAAGACTTACGACGCATCAGCGATCAGCAACTGTGCATTTCTTTTGCTGAAACAAAAAGCATTGTTGTGACTCAGAGGCGTTTCCATAATCGGTGGGTCCCTCTAGAAAAACGATCCACAAACTGCACGACGAGTTTCGATTGGTCGAATCGAAGCGTGATCGTCTCAAACCTGTGAGTTCGCCTGAGAATATTGAAGCTGTTCGAGTCGTTATGCTGAGGAGTCCCGGCAAATGGGATAGAAAAGCAGCAATGCAACTAGGGGCATCAAGACACTCTGTTCAACATTCTTAAAAATGAGAATGGCCTTTGTTCATTGGGCTGAGGATAATCAACGCAACACTGAACAACGTTTGGTTTTCTGATGAGCAGAGGCGTCTCCTGAACGCATACGGTGCATGCTGCGCATGCGTCAATTGTGGGAAAAAGGACAGCTTGCTCTGCGACGACATTCATGAGCATTTCTACATTCTAATTTCTTCATATAGGAGAAGTATTTATTTTACACTAGAGCACTCAACTAAGATTATATTACATTTCTTGGATCTGAAGTGACGCATGCGTCAATTGTGGGAAAAGAATTATTACTTTCTTTCACTTCAGATCCAAGAAATGTAACATAAGCTTAGTTCAGCGTTCTCGTGTAAAATAAATAATTCCCTATATGAAGAAATTAGAATGTAGAAATGCTCAATAATGTCGTCGCAGAGCAAGCTGTCCTTTTTCCCACAATTGACGCATGCGCAGCATGCACCGCATGCATTGACACTTTCATTTGGATGGTGTGGATAACAAACAAAATGTGCGCATTTGGCAACTGAGAATCCACGAGTGTTTCATGAAAGAGTTAGCCAAGCTTGCACTGAAATTACGGAACTCATCTTCCGTAGGGTAACTGGTAACATTGGTGTTCGCTTTGTGATATGTGTTTCATTGAAGTCTTCTTTACAAGAACAAAATGGGGGATCATATCGTGCGCCACCCTGTACTTCGTCTTCCTCCTTCCCCCTTTATTTGCAACTCTCTTGTCTACTTTTCCCCTTGTATCTTTTTTCTAGCTTTCAATTTTGTTACCTCAGTTTTAGAGCATCTTCGCTCGTATTTAGTTCCCCTGTTCTTGATCACTTCTTTGTCTATGTTTTCCCTCCCATTTGTGATTGTCTCTTCTTTATTCTTTCTCTTTATCTATCTTCTGCTATTCCTCTCTTCGTGTCTTTTCTATATTTCTCCTTTCTCTATATGTCACAATTCTCCATGTATTTCTTTTTCGCTCCCCTTAGCTATTCTATTCTTATTTTTTTCTCTCTCTCTCTCTCGCTTCTATATTTATTTTTCTCTCGTTTTCCTCACTGTGCTAACCACTTCGCCACGGTGGTCGGTTTAGGACAAGTTCGTTGCTTGCAGGGGGATTTACCATTAGGCTATCCTAGGCTACAGCCTAGTGGCTGCAAGTCCAGTAGGTTGCACAAAAAACGAAACGTTACCACTACGCCATCTGGAAGGAGTTTTTAATCAGATGCATAGGCGTAACTTGGGCACTTGCCCCCCCAAAATTTTCAGGTTTATTAAAATTTACAAGTTAGGTTGACCTGAGGAGCAAAGTAATAAAGAGTAATATTTGTGATTTCGCAAACGTCCCCTTTATTTAGCAAATAATCCTGGATGTTGTTTTTATTGGATGGAAAATTTTTCGAATCTTTTTCCCCCTAATCTTAAGCCCCAGGTTTGATTCTAAACCCTCAAAATTAGGTCCCAAGTCTGATTCTGCCCCCTCAAAATTAGGCCGAGTTTGATTTTGTCTCCTCAAAATTAGGCCCCAAATCTGATTCTGCTCCCTCAAAATTAAGCCCGTTTAATTCTGTCTACTCAAAATTAGGCCCAAGTTTAATTCTGCCCCCTCAAAATTAGGCCTAAGTTTAGTTCTGCCCCATCAAAATTAGGCCCAAGTTTAATTCTGCCCCCTAAAAATTAGGCCCAAGTTTAATTCTGCCCCCTCAAAATTTGGAGGTGATGTGTTCAGCACCACGCTCCTGCCGCCTTTACCTCCAGGGTTGATTCCAGATACCCATTGATTTGAGTTTGGGTGAGTCCCAGAGCCGCTTTACGCGGGGACAAGGACGAAAAATTCCAACCCTAGATCACCCACGCCGGGAATCGAACCTGGGTCTCCCGCGTGGCAGTCAGGCGCCCTGCCGGCTAGCCCATCGCCGCTCTATCTATTATTATTATCTACGATAACAGAACTGTTAATAATAATAATAATAATAATAATAATAACAACAGCAATATTAATATCGTTAGGCCCAAAAGCAAAGATTCGGGCCCCTAAATTCCCCCCTGGTTTCTTGGGGGAATGTGCTTTCGTACTATGACGTTAGCATTTTCCTTGCGTACCTCAAGAAAGAGACGTTACTTGTGTCAAACACGAGAATATATTTCCCAGAAAGACTTTCCTTGGAAAGAACCCACAGCAATGATCCTCATATTTTTCCAGCCAGCAGGTAAACAGGGGAAAAGAAACCCCTGTCAATTTTCCCTCTTGATGACACCTTTTGTGCAATTCCGACCGCCAGCTACCCCCATTATCTTCCACAAAGCCCGCTGGAAAGTGTCTTTTATCAGGCGGAATCTCTGCGACGTTGCCTGCCTGCCTCTTTACCTGGTCGGTTGGGCTAGATCGTGTCCTTGAAACGTCCTGAAGGGCATTCAACCTCCTGGCACAGTTCACGCTCCACCAAGTGTTATTACGCGCCGCGAGACGCGAGCCGAGGTATGCCTGCGTTTCTGTCTTTTCCTCGAAGTTGTTTTGTTTCTTTTATTCGCGTTTCGGTCTGCGGTATCTACGATTTCTTTGAATAAGCTCGGAGCTGTTGATTCATTGAATTAAGGAACTCATGATGCTGAGCACGGTGCGAAATAATTGAAAGCTGGTGGGGACAGTAGCGTACGCAAGATTTTGTCAAGGGGGGGTTATTTCTAAAGCTTTCTCCAAATTCACATTACCGTTGTTTTATTATACTTTAATTAAATAATAATAATCATAATTAATTAATGATACTTATAATTTATTAATTAGTTGAATTACTAATAATATTACTACTACTAATACCACTATTAAGTAGTAGAGATATACATAAATATAGTATTTATGAAATGAATAGAATAAAACTACTTTCTAGTCATTCGATTATTACAAATTCTAGAAGCATTTTTTTTTTGTTTCTTTGATACGAAATAATTGTCTAGTCAACGAGGTGAGACATTTTAAGTGTGAAGAAAATTTATTAAAATAAATTGATTTCTGGAAGAAGTTAATGTAATTCAAATGGTGAAATTGTAGCGATATTTTCTTACAAGTAATAATGTTTTCTGCGATTTACAGGCTGTCAGTAACTGCCATGTCCAACAAAATAAAGAGACAATCCTTTCACAAGAGACGAAATCATGTTGCCTGCGGTAACTATGTGCGGGACGGAAATTTTTTGATCCAAACGGGATTGGGATAGAATCCTGACGTTCTGGACTAAAACAAATCTCTATTTCCTAACCAGGTCGGCAAATGTTCGCAATTTACTTATGCGGTGAAAATCTCGAATTTTACAAACTACTGTATATCCTCTTCATGTGGTTCTTTACGTTTGGAACAAAAACTGCTAATTTCAAGAAATTTCAGACACTTATAAGGCAGAAGATATTGGAATTAACCTTTTTTAATCCGTAAGCGGTCGCTCGGGTCATCATAGTCCCACACGTGTTGGCAGGAAAGGTTATACGTGTGTCCCTGGGACCCACCGCAACCATTTACGTTTGTGCAAGACTGTACAGTGCTGGACATATGGAAAGAAACTTATTATCACCTATTTCATACAAAAGTGTACTATATATCTTTCCATATTATATTACTATTAAAAAAACTATCATTTTTTTTTTGGTTTTTCCTAAATATACAGGGTGTTTCAATAAGAATCATCCGATTTAAAAAGGCTATATGTAGGAAACCAACGAACATAAAACCTTGCAGTAAGTTGTAAAATACATGCTGGAATATAAAGTTTTACTTACAATAGGTTTTACTTTGTTGAGGGTAGGTGCGTTCCTGGTGCATCTCACTCTTCAGTCTGCGTCAAGAAAGCAACCCAGCAACAAAAAGCATTCTGCGTGCTCTGCTTCAACAAATGTAAGTTTCTTACAACTGTGCAACGTGAGTTTCGTTGTTAATACGGTACTGCACCACCTACTGTTCACAGTATTCGACGTTGGACAGCTTTAACGAACTCACATTTGTTGAAGCAGAGCACGCAGAATGCTTTTTGTTGCTGGGTTGCTTTCTTGACGCAGACTAAAGAGTGAGATGCACCAGGAACGCACCTACCCTCAACAAAGTAAAACCTATTGTAAGTAAAACTTTATATTCCAGCATGTATTTTACAACTTACTGCAAGGTTCTATGTTCATTGGTTTCCTTAATATAGCCCTTTTAACTCGGATGATTCTTATTGAAACACCCTGTATACTTATTATTTGAGACCAGAAATGGTGCATTTATTCAACATGTATTTACAAATATTACTAAGAACACAAAAATGTTAGTAAAAATAAATATGTACATTTATTTATTTGCCTAATGATGTAAAGTAAATAACAGAAGGACAAAACAAAACAAAAAATCATTAAATATTGAAAGGAAGAAAGTTTAAATTTGTGGATCACAGTGACCCACCGCGAGCGCATCAAATTGTGAAATGAAAGCGTCCTTTCCCGTGTTAGATAAGATTCTTTGGAATTGCTTGGCTGTTTCAGATTACGAAAAGTCGGGAAATTATTTCCCAAAGTACAAAGTCGGGACATGACCTTGATAATTCTCACTTCGTCATTTTGAATTATTACTTTTCTTTTTACGGTACCCTTCGGCACGTAAAAACATGGTTCAGAGGTACCGTGAAGGACAGTAGATTAAGTGGTCTCTGTTTGATGTTTGTGCATTGTGAAAAAGTATTAACACCGCAAAGAACTGTTAATCAACAAAGTGATAGATGTTTATGGAAAGATAGCAAGGCGAATCCAGTTTCTATCTAAATAGTAGATAGAGTCTGGACTTGCATAAAACTCCAAAGTATTTTCAATTCAATTTGATTTTTTTTATTTTGAAAGTAATAATAATAATAATATAATATTTATTTAAGTGATGAGCACGATTTGAGAACCAGGTACATCACTATGTCAAAATTGGTCATACAAAATTACAGAATTGAATACATAATTATAAAATAATATAGTGGATCCTACAATCTTATACATCATAAATTCAAAGTGTAGGTTTCAACAAGTTCAGCTACTAAACCTCTGTGCTTATTTGGACATGTAAGAATTGAGATATACCTATGGGAATATCTGGGAATTTTAAAAGATATATTATTCAAGAAGTATTCACTGTCTATTTGGAAGTTAAGATCTTCTGTACAAAATTTATCCTTTTTATTTTTCTTCTTTCTTCTAAGGTAAACATATTCAACTGCGTTAACCATTCAGAGTATTGTTGGTCATAGTATTTTTTTTTAAACTTTGTGCATAATAACCTGATAAAAAGGTTTTTGAATTGATTCAACTTTTTGAAGGTGACTGGTGGCTGTCAGAAACCATAATTCATTTGCATATTCAAGAATAGGACGAACGATCGTTTTATACAGGTATATTAAGGTATCTTCTTATTAAAAAACATTCAATGAGAAAAATATATAACGAAGCATGTTTGCTTTTTTGCAAATTTCTGAAATGTGCTCATCAAATATGAGAGATGAGACTATTAATATTTCTAAGTCTTTATGGCTGTCGCACATTTGGATTTTTTTTTTATAAATATAATAGTTGGAGACTATGTAATGAACTTTCTTAGTACATCTTAAAACTTTATACCGTGAGTCAATTTCCTTGCGAGGCCGAGAGATCGGGAGACGTGTGGCGGGCCGCGTTAGCGGAGATGCCGACATTTTCGATCAGTAACGTCCCGCTTAAGTTTACCCTCCAAAGCGTTTTGCTTCGCTCGGAATCGTTTGGAGGTTTCGAATGTGCAACACTGTGTCAAGATTACGTCAATGGTTTTCGTGAGCATTGTTTGCAATCTGAAAGCTCCGAGCTTAAGTTGTTCTTTCCTTCGCGACTACAGGTGCCCTGGACAGAGCTGCGAATGGTGTGAGGAACAGACCTTGATCCAAGAGCGGGTTAATTTCGTACTGTGTGAAAGAGTGTGGTTTTTGGTTACTTGCCGTGCTGCTTCTTTGTGTAATTGCACTGTGTGTGTGTGTGTGTGTCGTGTGGCAGAACTTGGAAGAATTACGGAAGAAGAACTTTTGCGTGTGAATCAAAATTTCATCAAACGATGCCAGGAATGTGTGAATGTAGGTGGACATCAGTTTGAACAACTCTTATAACACAGGTTAGTGCTCGTTTTGCAACATTAATATAAATATCTGCATGCTAAAGATATGTCCATAAAAATAAGAGGGACGTTACTGGCCGAAAATGTTGGCGCCCGCCACACTTCTCCCGATCTCTCGGCCTCGCAAGGAAGTGGACGCATGGTACTTTTCAAGTTAATTTCCATTTCATTAATCTTGCACCAATATGTCATTCTATCGAGATAATAATAATAATAATAATATAATAAAAGTTTCTGCCCCACTGATTAAAAATTATGCGACCACCCTTGAGGAGTGTAGTTACACAAGAAACATATTCGGACCCTTATTGTTTCAGAGGATGTGATTTGATTCGATTTTTGATAGTTAGCGCCGCTTTTCTGACGCTTTTCATTAATCGCGTCGACGAGGATGAGTGATGATTTGATGAAATTTATAGGGGGCACTCACGATGAAAACCAATGCCCAGGCCGGGATTTGAATCTGGGACCCTTGTCGATGTAACGCGCTGTGCTAACCACTCCTCCACAGAGATCGGCATATCCAGGGATGATTCTGCTGGGCAGGGTTGTTGAAGGTCCAGGAATTTTAAGTAAATTCAATTCCGGTCCAGAAGAAAAACTTGAGAAAAGTCTAAATGGGTTCTGAACCGTAAAGACCTTTTCTCTGTAAAGTTTTTCAATGCGGTCCAGGAACTTTTTGTCCGGATCAGCTTAAATAGGGTCTAAGTTCCGTATTGAAATGAAACAATACGGTACATGAACCGAATTTAAATTGTACGAGGAAAAAGGTACCGGTCTTGTACCGGAATCCAATAGAAACCATTACAATGTTTTGGTTCCTGGATCTTAAACAATCTCAGGGTTGTAAGAGGTCCAGGAATTGTGAATCGATTTAATCCCCCACCAGGAGTGTATATCACCAAGTGTAAATGGGTTCTATACCGTAAAGAACTTTTTTATATTTAAAGCAATGTGGATTGATTTAAATTAGATTAATATAAATCGCGATTTAAATCAAAATTTAAATAAACAATTTATAGAATAATGTACATAAGGATTCTGTAGATATCAGAATCACTTTTGGTGAAAGTACATTGATCTCGTAATCATTTAATAGTGTTTATTGGGCTCTAAGAAAGGAAACAAAATATATGTACTAATGGAGTAAAGTTCATACGAAAGCAAATGTAATATGTAAACTTTAAACACACTTAAGTTATCTTGACTTAAAATGCAATAATTTTTTTAGGAAAAAATTGCAAACATTTTGTGTAGAAAAATATACAAAGTACTAATAATCTTAAGCCGTAAATAGTGTCATTATCATTAAACTGTAAATAAACATGGCAACTGATATTTTGCAAACTATTATTTTTAAAAAATGCCAAAATTCAGCTACAAAGACATTTTTAAAAATACATTAAGTTACAACTGTACATCCAGCATGTTTTCTTTTCACTGGAAGAAAAGTTACTAAAATTATCATAGTTCCATTAATACACTCAACAAACATTTCCATAGTGGATTCTTATATACAATATCAGAAACAAAATATGTATATTTGCTTTAATCAAACTGTTCAAATATTTTAGAGTCGTTTACTAGAAAAAGACTCTCTATAAAAAAATATCTATATGTATGGTGCCAAAAACCAAACAAGCAATTTCAAGCGTCTTTTTTTAAAAAAATAATCGATTTAAATAAAAAAAATCATCAAAAATGATTGTTTAAAATGTAAATAATGATTTTTTTTTCACCCTGGTTAAAAGTATTTCTATTCGGTCCAGGTACGTACCTTTTTTCAGAATGAATTTAAATACGGTCCAGCAACCTTTTTTCAATGAATCAATACGCAACTTGGATGAGTTTAAATTCTGCGAGAAAAGAGGTACCGATCCTGCAGCGGGACCGAATAGAACCCATTAGAATGTATGGATTTCTAGACCTTTAGCAACCACGCTGCTGGTTATCGGAGAAGACGATTCAGAGAAAGAGATATACAAAGAAATATAGAAAAAAAGAGACAGAGAAGTAAGGGAAATGAGAAATAGGTAGAGATAAGGAAATAGAGAGACTAAGAATGAAACATTCCGAGAGAGAGAGAGAGAGAGAGAGAGATAGAAATACAAAAATAGAAAGAGAAAAGAATAGAAGAAGATAGAGAGAAAAAGAAAGAATGATCAAGAGAACGGAAAAGGAAAAATATGGAGAACAAAGCAAAAAGAAAGGGAGAGAGGTAGATATTTTATTTTCGACTAAAGCTGAATGGTCTGCCAATTAAACGTTTAACATTGGAAGGATTGAATATAAACCTACCCACTCTCTTTGAACCATTAAGTGCTCATCACCATCACTAGACCTCGGATTTTAATGTAATATCAAATTACAAAATACCCAGTCAACACACTAACGTTGCCACAACAACGTTGTATGTATGTTGTATTTATGATGAGTGTTGTATGTAGGGGAACAACGTTGTGATAACGTTGTGATAACGTTGCATCAACGTTACAAAAAAACATTCCACTGAATACGCTTTAGTTTGGATGGTCACCACCGTGAGCGCCACAAGCGTCAGATCGGAGTGTTTTGTTTAATCTGAATTTGTGTGTGCTATGACCACCAAACCTTATATTTCCTACAGCGTACACTAGATGGCAGTGCTACTCAAATGCAAAACAAACATATACATCAATATGTAATACAGAGGCGTCTCGTGAACGCATGCGTCAATTGTGGGAAAAATGACAGCTTGCTCTGCGATGACATGAATGAGCATTTCTACATTCTAATTTCTTCATATAGGAGAAGTATTTACTTTACACGAGAGCGCTCAACTAAGCTTATATTACATTCATCTGAAGTGAAAGAAAGTAATAATTCTTTTCCCACAATTGAGGCATGCGTCACTTCAGATCCAAGAAATGTAATATAAGGTTAGTTCAGCGCTCTCATGCAAAATAAATACTTCTCCTATATGAAGAAATTAGAATGTAGAAATGCTCATGAATGTCGTCGGAGAGCAAGCTGTCCTTCATCCCACAATTGACGCATGCGCAGAATGCACCGCATTCGTTCACGAGACGCCTCTGATGTAACAATAATTGATAAAATATGAACCAAAATATGTATTATCAAAAGGATATGTAGCTAAATATATAGTATCAAAGAATATGTAATATTAATAACAATCGAGTATGAAGCAATTTCAAGAATTCTGTTAGATATTTATTTTATTTAAACATATTCAACATAATTTTTAGGACATAAGTTGTTCAAATTAAAATTTGTAAATATCAAAGAGAGCTCTTTGTAACTTTCGAAACAAATTGTAAAAAGAAGCATCTACAGAAAGAATAATCGGATGAAAATACAGGGTGTACCAAAAGTCCCATTATCCCCTTTGAATTGTAGACAAACCTGCAAAATGTTATTTTAACAGCATACGTATGATGAGAGGATGGTATACCGTTAAATCAGACCAATGACCACCATTTACTCCAGAGGATCTGTGTGCACACCGTCATTTTTATGGCACAGTATTATTCGCCTCCAGGTGCGATGTGAAATCCTCTGTAACATAAGAGTCAGATCTGGATTTTGGGGTGGCAATTTTAAGAGAATTCCTCAATGATGTGTTCAGAAACAAATGGATTGGACGAGGATTGCCAAATTTACCAGCACCTCTAAAATGACCACCCCGAAGTCCTGTAACTTGGCGAGATGAATGATTTTGGAGTGGTAGAGAAAAGAACAGTCAAATGCCTTAGGTCAGTCTCCGTGTAGCATCTCCGTTCGTGTGTTGTATAACAATGTCTGAAACTTGACTGCAAAACTGTCTGAAGAAGATAGAGAAAATGAAAAACCAGACAGAAAGAAACCGAAAGTGGTGAGTAGAAAATCAGTGACGCTATATGTAGGTATAATTTCTTACAACCGATATTCATAAAGTACCAATATAAAATTTACTGACCGAGTATTCGATATAAAATGGCAAGTATTTCATGAAGAACCTAAGTGATTCATTCACGTCTATAGTTGATGACCATTTTTGTGGCTCCAAGAGTTCTTACCTTTGTAAAAAAAATTATATACTATTAGAAAGAGAGTTGTAAAAGGAGGAGGGTCCAATTGGGGTGCTTGCCTGGGCGCTAAGTACAAATGGGGTGCCGAACAAGCAAAACAGATAAAAATAGAAAAGCTTTAACGTCGTGGTGCCCTGTGAAATTACTGGCACCCTATTAAATTAAAGTTATTGTCAGTTTGCAAAGATATAGATTTAGTAAAAATTGTCTTTCACTTTGTATCTAGTCGGTTCCCTGACATAATGACATGTTTAATTT
>NC_139254.1:10739074-10782777 GCF_977018435.1 Lepisma saccharinum | reverse complement strand
AGCCTTGTCAACCATCTCTGTTTCTTTGCAAAGAGGTGGAAAGGGGAAGAAGAACCACACATTCGGGTCAGTTTGACGTTTGTGCGGTGAGCAGACGACAGAATTCCCCTCCTCCAGCGGTGGGAGGAAGTCCAGATGTACGTTCTACTGTTGCCAACTTAGTTTTTTTGGAGGAAGGTTTGTCCAAATCACGAATCGCTTCAAGTACTTATCTTTTCGTCTATTACGTAAACAGTCTCAGTTGTAGTTAAATCCAGCTTTGACTTTGCAGTCTAGCTCTTGTTGCTTCAGAGAAATAGTATCCCCGTTTTAGGCGGGATTTAGCTCTTTTCTGGAAATCCAATGTGACAACACTTGCTGATCCGGTAGGCCGCAGCGGCAACAGGGCCCCTAAACAGGCATATGAATAACCCCCAAGCACACTTTCCCCGCTGTTCCCTTGCATTGGCGCCCTTTCCTCTTGTTGCCTCTTGAGGGTAGCGGAACGGCCTGTCTCTTCGCTTTTCTCGGCTGCAGAAAAAATGTCTTCTGCAATATACACTCAACTGCAACGCTGTCGGTTAACTTATTTAACAATGTTGTTATTTTATTGAGAAAAAACTTTTTAATTTCTTTACATTTTGCTGTTACCTGCGGCAACACCGGTTACATGCACGCCACGCCTCTGCAGAAGAGAGAGAGAAGCGTAACCTTGGGTACGATACGGAAGAACAGAAGGAGAGGGGATGAGCAGAGAGATAGAGGGAAGACAGCAAGAAAGAGAAAGCGAGAGAGATGTGGAAGAGAAAATAAGCGGAGAGAGAGAGCAAAATAGAGCCACAGAGACAATACAGAAGAGAAAGTAAGAAATATAAGGGGCAATGAGCGCCAGCAGGGAGGATTAAGCGGACTCCCTTCTTATAATGTGGAAAAATTATCTACAGGGTGGTTCACGAAATATTTCCCCATTTGTCTTTTCTTTAATTTGATTTTCCGGATCTGAGATGAGGAATCACGTCATGTGTGTCAACAGCATTTGCGGTAGTCATTGGAAAAGTCGCGTGATGAAATGTGAACCGTAATTCATGATGCTCCCGCTAGGGGAGCTAGAGTAGAGACAATGGCGGACAAAGGAGGACTCAGCGATCAGCAACTGTGCAATTTTTTGCTGAAACAAAAAGCATTGTTGTGACTCAGAGGCATTTCCATAGCCGGTGTGTCCCTCTAGAAAAACGATCCCCGAGGAGTTTCGATTGGTCGAATCGAAGCGTGATCGTCTCAAACCTGTGCGTTCGCCTGAGAATACTGAAGCCGTTCGAGTCGCTATGCTGAGGAGTCCCGGCAAATGGGATAGAAAAGGAGCAATGCAACTAGGGGCATCAATACACTCTGTTCAACATTCTTAAAAATGATCTCCATATGTATCCGTACAAGATTACCGTCGTGTAATAACTCACAAATGAACACAGACAGCAGAGAATGGCCTTCGTTCATTGGGCTGAGGATAACAACGCAACACTGAACCAGTGTTGCCACAATAAGAGGGCACAATTTCCCTTCCCTAGGGACAAAATTTCCCTTTTTGGACCAATTTATCCCTTCGCCTAATATTAATAATAATAATTAGAAGTAGTAGTAGTGGTGGTAGCAGCATTAGTGGTGGTGGTGGTGGTGGAAGCAGTAGTAGTACATAGTTAAGTATTCCGTTGAATTCGTTATTCGTTTGAATAATAAATATTTTTAAAAAACTTCACATTTCGGTTTCCTCACTTCCTGACCAGATGTCCCAGGTTTGAATCGGTCAGGAATCCATTTAATCGTTAATCCTCATCGATACTATTTATCCAAAGATGCATAAAAGCAACGTACAATAAACTTAAAGAGCAGAAACAAGTAGAAATAGCAAAATAAATAAATAACATAAAAATGTGGATATGAAATTCAAACTTAACATAAACTGTAATAATGTAGTCAGATGGCCTTAAAATTTCCCTGCAATTGTGGCATTTTTTATCGAATTCCCTTTTCCCTTTGGCTAAAATTTCGGTCCGAATTTCCCTCCAAAAGGGAAATTTCCCTTCATGTGGCAACACTGCACTGAACAACGTTTGGTTTTCTGATGAGCAGAGGCGTCTCCTGAACGCATACGGTGCATGCTGCGCATCCGTCGATTGTGGGAAAAAGGACAGCTTGCTCTGCGACGACATTCATGAGCATTTCTACATTCTAATTTCTTCATATAGGAGAAGTATTTATTTTACACTAGTGCACTCAACTAAGATTATATTACATTTCTTGGATCTGAAGTGACGCATGCGTCAATTGTGGGAAAAGAATTATTACTTTCTTTCACTTCAGATCCAAGAAATGTAACATAAGCTTAGTTCAGCGCTCTCGTGTAAAATAAATAATTCTCCTATATGAAGAAATTAGAATGTAGAAATGCTCATTAATGTCGTCGCAGAGCAAGCTGTCCTTTTTCCCACAATTGACGCATGCGCAGCATGCACCGCATGCATTGACACTTTCATTTGGATGGTGTGGATAACAAACAAAATGTGCGCATTTGGCAACTGAGAATCCACGAGTGTTTCATGAAAGAGTTAGCCAAGCTTGCACTGAAATTACGGAACTCATCTTCCGTAGGGTGGTAACATTGGTGTTCGCTTTGTGATATGTGTTTCATTGAAGTCTTCTTTACAAGAACAAAATGGGGGATCATATCGTGCGCCACCCTGTACTTCGTCTTCCTCCTTCCCCCTTTATTTGCAACTCTCTTGTCTACTTTTCCCCTTGTATCTTTTTTCTAGCTTTCAATTTTGTTACCTCAGTTTTAGAGCATCTTCGCTCGTATTTAGTTCCCCTGTTCTTGATCACTTCTTTGTCTATGTTTTCCCTCCCATTTGTGATTGTCTCTTCTTTATTCTTTCTCTCTATCTATCTTCTGCTATTCCTCTCTCCGTGTCTTTTCTATATTTCTCCTTTCTCTATATGTCACAATTCTCCATGTATTTCTTTTTCGCTCCCCTTAGCTATTCTATTCTTATTTTTTTTCTCTCTCTCTCTCGCTTCTATATTTATTTTTCTCTCATTTTCCTCACTGTGCTAACCACTTCGCCACGGTGGTCGGTTTAGGACAAGTTCGTTGCTTGCAGGGGGATTTACCATTAGGCTATCCTAGGCTACAGCCTAGTGGCTGCAAGTCCAGTAGGTCGCACAAAAAACGAAACGTTACCACTACGCCATCTGGAAGGAGTTTTTAATCAGATGCATAGGCGTAACTTGGGCACTTGCCCCCCAAAATTTTCAGGTTTATTAAAATTTACAAGTTAGGTTGACCTGAGGAGCAAAGTAATAAAGAGTAATATTTGTGATTTCGCAAACGTCCCCTTTATTTAGCAAATAATCCTGGATGTTGTTTTTATTGGATGGAAAATTTTTCGAATCTTTTTCCCCTAATCTTAAGCCCCAGGTTTGATTCTAAACCCTCAAAATTAGGTCCCAAGTCTGATTCTGCCGCCTGAAAATTAGGCCGAGTTTGATTTTGTCTCCTCAAAATTAGGCCCCAAATCTGATTCTGCTCCCTCAAAATTAAGCCCGTTTAATTCTGTCTACTCAAAATTAGGCCCAAGTTTAATTCTGCCCCCTCAAAATTAGGCCTAAGTTTAGTTCTGCCCCCTCAAAATTAGGCCCAAGTTTAATTCTGCACCCTAAAAATTAGGCCCAAGTTTAATTCTGCCCCCTAAAAATTAGGCCCAAGTTTAATTCTGCCCCCTCAAAATTTGGAGGTGATGTGTTCAGCACCACGCTCCTGCCGCCTTTACCTCCAGGGTTGATTCCAGATACCCATTGATTTGAGTTTGGGTGAGTCCCAGAGCCGCTTTACGCGGGGACAAGGACGAAAAATTCCAACCCTAGATCACCCACGCCGGGAATCGAACCTGGGTCTCCCGCGTGGCAGTCAGGCGCCCTGCCGGCTAGCCCATCGCCGCTCTATCTATTATTATTATCTACGATAACAGAACTGTTAATAATAATAATAATAATAATAATAATAATAATAATAATAATAATAACAGCAATATTAATATCGTTAGGCCCAAAAGCAAAGATTCGGGCCCCTAAATTCCCCCCTGGTTTCTTGGGGGAATGTTCTTTCGTACTATGACGTTAACATTTTCCTTGCGTACCTCAAGAAAGAGACGTTACTTGTGTTGTCAAACACGAGAATATATTTCCCAGAAAGACTTTCCTTGGAAAGAACCCACAGCAATGATCCTCATATTTTTCCAGCCAGCAGGTAAACAGGGGAAAAGAAACCCCTGTCAATTTTCCCTCTTGATGACACCTTTTGTGCAATTCCGACCGCCAGCTACCCCCATTATCTTCCACAAAGCCCGCTGGAAAGTGTCTTTTATCAGGCGGAATCTCTGCGACGTTGCCTGCCTGCCTCTTTACCTGGTCGGTTGGGCTAGATCGTGTCCTTGAAACGTCCTGAAGGGCATTCAACCTCCTGGCACAGTTCACGCTCCACCAAGTGTTATTACGCGCCGCGAGACGCGAGCCGAGGTATGCCTGCGTTTCTGTCTTTTCCTCGAAGTTGTTTTGTTTCTTTTATTCGCGTTTCGGTCTGCGGTATCTACGATTTCTTTGAATAAGCTCGGAGCTGTTGATTCATTGAATTAAGGAACTCATGATGCTGAGCACGGTGCGAAATAATTGAAAGCTGGTGGGGACAGTAGCGTACGCAAGATTTTGTCAAGGGGGGGTTATTTCTAAAGCTTTCTCCAAATTCACATTACCGTTGTTTTATTATACTTTAATTAAATAATAATAATCATAATTAATTAATGATACTTATAATTTATTAATTAGTTGAATTACTAATAATATTACTACTACTAATACCACTACTACTATTAAGTAGTAGAGATCTACATAAATATAGTATTTATGAAATGAATAGAATAAAACTACTTTCTAGTCATTCGATTATTACAAATTCTAGAAGCATTTTTTTTGTTTCTTTGATACGAAATAATTGTCTAGTCAACGAGGTGAGACATTTTAAGTGTGAAGAAAATTTATTAAAATAAATTGATTTCTGGAAGAAGTTAATGTAATTCAAATGGTGAAATTGTAGCGATATTTTCTTACAAGTAATAATGTTTTCTGCGATTTACAGGCTGTCAGTAACTGCCATGTCCAACAAAATAAAGAGACAATCCTTTCACAAGAGACGAAATCATGTTGCCTGCGGTAACTATGTGCGGGACGGAAATTTTTTGATCCAAACGGGATTGGGATAGAATCCTGACGTTCTGGACTAAAACAAATCTCTATTTCCTAACCAGGTCGGCAAATGTTCGCAATTTACTTATGCGGTGAAAATCTCGAATTGTACAAACTACTGTATATCCTCTTCATGTGGTTGTTCACGTTTGGAATAAAAACTGCTAATTTCAAGAAATTTCAGACACTTATAAGGCAGAAGATATTGGAATTAACCTTTTTTAATCCGTAAGTGGTCGCTCGGGTCATCATAGTCCCACACGTGTTGGCAGGAAAGGTTATACGTGTGTCCCTGGGACCCACCGCAACCATTTACGTTTGTGCAAGACTGTACAGTGCTGGACATATGGAAAGAAACTTATTATCACCTATTTCATACAAAAGTGTACTATATATCTTTCCATATTATATTACTATTAAAAAAACTATCATTTTTTTTTTTGGTTTTTCCTAAATATACAGGGTGTTTCAATAAGAATCATCCGATTTAAAAAGGCTATATGTAGGAAACCAACGAACATAGAACCTTGCAGTAAGTTGTAAAATACATGCTGGAATATAAAGTTTTACTTACAATAGGTTTTACTTTGTTCAGGGTAGGTGCGTTCCTGGTGCATCTCACTCTTTAGTCTGCGTCAAGAAAGCAACCCAGCAACAAAAAGCATTCGTGCTCTGCTTCAACAAATGTAAGTTTCTTACAACTGTGCAACGTGAGTTTCGTTGTTAATACGGTACTGCACCACCTACTGTTCACAGTATTCGACGTTGGACAGCTTTAACGAACTCACATTTGTTGAAGCAGAGCACGCAGAATGCTTTTTGTTGCTGGGTTGCTTTCTTGACGCAGACTAAAGAGTGAGATGCACCAGGAACGCACCTACCCTCAACAAAGTAAAACCTATTGTAAGTAAAACTTTATATTCCAGCATGTATTTTACAACTTACTGCAAGGTTCTATGTTCATTGGTTTCCTTAATATAGCCCTTTTAACTCGGATGATTCTTATTGAAACACCCTGTATACTTATTATTTGAGACCAGAAATGGTGCATTTATTCAACATGTATTTAAAAATATTACTAAGAACACAAAAATGTTAGTAAAAATAAATATGTACATTTATTTATTTGCCTAATGATGTAAAGTAAATAACAGAAGGACAAAACAAAACAAAAAATCATTAAATATTGAAAGGAAGAAAGTTTAAATTTGTGGATCACAGTGACCCACCGCGAGCGCATCAAATTGTGAAATGAAAGCGTCCTTTCCCGTGTTAGATAAGATCCTTTGGAATTGCTTGGCTGTTTCAGATTACGAAAAGTCGGGAAATCATTTCCCAAAGTACAAAGTCGGGACATGACCTTGATAATTCTCACTTCGTCATTTTGAATTATTACTTTTTTTTTACGGTACCCTTCGGCACGTAAAAACATGGATCAGAGGTACCGTGAAGGACAGTAGATTAAGTGGTCTCTGTTTAATGTTTGTGCATTGTGAAAAAGTATTAACACCGCAAAGAACTGTTAATCAACAAAGTGATAGATGTTTATGGAAAGATAGCAAGGCGAATCCAGTTTCTATCTAAATAGTAGATAGAGTCTGGACTTGCATAAAACTCCAAAGTATTTTCAATTCAATTTGATTTTTTTTTATTTTGAAAGTAATAATAATAATAATAATATATTTATTTAAGTGATGAGCACGATTTGAGAACCAGGTACATCACTATGTCAAAATTGGTCATACAAAATTGCAGAATTGAATACATAATTATAAAATAATATAGTGGATCCTACAATCTTATACATCATAAATTCTAAGTGTAGGTTTCAACAAGTTCAGCTACTAAACCTCTGTGTTTATTTGGACATGTAAGAATTGAGATATACCTATGGGAATATCTGGGAATTTTAAAAGATATATTATTCAAGAAGTATTCACTGTCTATTTGGAAGTTAAGATCTTCTGTACAAAATTTATCCTTTTTATTTTTCTTCTTTCTTCTAAGGTAAACATATTCAACTGTGTTAACCATTCAGAGTATTGTTGGTCATAGTATTTTTTTTTAAACTTTGTGCATAATAACCTGATAAAAAGGTTTTTGAATTGATTCAACTTTTTGAAGGTGACTGGTGGCTGTCAGAAACCATAATTCATTTGCATATTCAAGAATAGGACGAACGATCGTTTTATACAGGTATATTAAGGTATCTTCTTATTAAAAAACATTCAATGAGAAAAATATATAACGAAGCATGTTTGCTTTTTTGCAAATTTCTGAAATGTGCTCATCAAATATGAGAGATGAGACTATTAATATTTCTAAGTCTTTATGGCTGTCGCACATTTGGATTTTATTTTGATAAATATAATAGTTGGAGACTATGTAATGAACTTTCTTAGTACATCTTAAAACTTTATACCGTGCGTCCATTTCCTTGCGAGGCCGAGAGATCGGGAGACGTGTGGCGGGCCGCGTTAGCGGAGATGCCGAGATTTTCGATCAGTAACGTCCCGCTTAAGTTTACCCTCCAAAGCGTTTTGCTTCGCTCGGAATCGTTTGGAGGTTTCGAATGTGCAACACTGTATCAAGATTACGTCAATGGTTTTCGTGAGCATTGTTTGCAATCTGAAAGCTCCGAGCTTAAGTTGTTCTTTCCTTCGCGACTACAGGTGCCCTGGACAGAGCTGCGAATGGTGTGAGGAACAGACCTTGATCCAAGAGCGGGTTAATTTCGTACTGTGTGAAAGAGTGTGGTTTTTGGTTACTTGCCGTGCTGCTTCTTTGTGTAATTGCACTGTGTGTGTGTGTGTGTGTCGTGTGGCAGAACTTGGAAGAATTACGGAAGAAGAACTTTTGCGTGTGAATCAAAATTTCATCAAACGATGCCAGGAATGTGTGAATGTAGGTGGACATCAGTTTGAACAACTCTTATAACACAGGTTAGTGCTCGTTTTGCAATATTAATATAAATATCTGCATGCTAAAGATATGTCCATAAAAATAAGAGGGACGTTACTGGCCGAAAATGTTGGCGCCCGCCACACTTCTACCGATCTCTCGGCCTCGCAAGGAAGTGGACGCATGGTACTTTTCAAGTTAATTTCCATTTCATTAATCTTGCACCAATATGTCATTCTATCGAGATAATAATAATAATAATAATATAATAAAAGTTTCTGCCCCACTGATTAAAAATTATGCGACCACCCTTGAGGAGTGTAGTTACACAAGAAACATATTCGGACCCTTATTGTTTCAGAGGATGTGATTTGATTTGATTTTTGATAGTTAGCGCCGCTTTTATGACGCTTTTCATTAATCGCGTCGACGAGGATGAGTGATGATTTGATGAAATTTATAGGGGGCACTCACGATGAACACCAATGCCCTGGCCGGGATTCGAATCCGGGACCCTTATCGATGTAACGCGCTGTGCTAACCACTTCTCCACAGAGATCGGCATATCCAGGGATGATTCTGTTGGGCAGGGTTGTTAAAGATCCAGGAATTTTAAGTAAATTCAATTCCGGTCCAGGAGAGTAAATGAGCAAAGTGTAAATGAGTTCTGAACCGTAAAGAACTTTTTTTATATTCAAAGCAATGTGGATTGATTTAAATTAGATTAATATAAATCGCGATTTAAATCAAAATTTAAATAAACAATTTATAGAATAATGTACATATGGATTCTGTAGATATCAGAATCACTTTTGGTGAAAGTACATTGATCTCGTAATCATTTAATAGTGTTTATTGGGCTCTAAGAAAGGAAACAAAATATATGTACTAATGGAGTGAAGTTCATACGAAAGCAAATGTAATATGTAAACTTTAAACACACTTAAGTTATCTTGACTTAAAATGCAATAATTTTTTTAGGAAAAAATTACAAAAATTTTGTGTAGAAAAATATACAAAGTACTAATAATCTTAAGCCGTAAATAGTGTCATTATCATTAAACTGTAAATAAACATGGCAACTGATATTTTGCAAACTATTATTTTTAAAAAATGCCAAAATTCAGCTACAAAGACATTTTTAAAAATACATTAAGTTACAACTGTACATCCAGCATGTTTTCTTTTCACTGGAAGTAAAGTTACTAAAATTATTATACTTCCATTAATACACTCAACAAACATTTCCATAGTGGATTCTTATATACAATATCAGAAACAAAATATGTATATTTGCTTTAATCAAACTGTTCAAATATTTTAGAGTCCTTTACTAGAAAAAGTCTCTCTATAAAAGAAATATCTATATGTATGGGGCCAAAAACCAAACAAGCAATTTCAAGGGTCTTTCTTTTTTTTTTTTTTAAAAAAATAATCGATTTAAATAAAAAAAATCATCAAAAATGATTGTTTAGAATGTAAATAATGATTTTTTTCACCCTGGTTAAAAGAATTTCAATTCGGTCCAGGTACGTACCTTTTTTCAGAATGAATTTAAATACGGTCCAGCAACCTTTTTTCAATGAATCAATACGCAACTTGGATGAATTTAAATTCTGCGAGAAAAGAGGTTCCGGTCCTGCAACGGGACCGAATAGAACCCATTAGAATGTATGGATTTCTGGACCTTTAGCAACCACGCTGCTGGTTATCGGAGAAGACGATTCAGAGAAAGAGATATACAAAGAAATATAGAAAAGAAGAGACAGAGAAGTAAAGTAAATGTGAAATAGGTAGAGAATGGATGAAAGAGAGATAAGGAAATAGAGAGACTTGTTGCTGTTAGTTTTGTATTAGCAACTAGTAAAAATACATTATTTGTTTTATGAAAGAAAATACAGAAATCTACTTATGAATTGGTATATATTACACTATATCCCATAATACATAATTAGAACAGTAACAGTGATAATGAAATGTCTTTCTTCTTACCAAAGATTTTTATCATTAATACAACTTAATTGTGAATGTTATAAAAGAATGACAGTCACAGACTAAAAATGAAACATTCCGAGAGAGAGAGATAGAAATACAAAAATAGAAAGAGAAAAGAATAGAAAAAGATAGAGAGAAATAGAAAGAATGATGAAGAGAAAGGAAAAGGAAAAATATGGAGAACAAAGCAAAACGAAAGGGAGAGAGGTAGATATTTTATTTTCGACTAAAGCTGAATGGTCTGCCAATTAAACGTTTAACATTGGAAGGATTGAATATAAACCTACCCACTCTCTTTGAACCATTAAGTGCTCATCACCATCACTAGACCTCGGATTTTAATGTAATATCAAATTACAAAATACCCAACCAACACACTAACGTTGCCACAACAACGTTGTATGTATGTTGTATTTATGATGAATGTTGTATGTAGGGGAACAACGTTGTGATAACGTTGCATCAACGTTACAAAAAAAAACATTCCGCTGAATACGCTTTAGTTTGGATGGTCACCACCGTGAGCGCCACAAGCGTCAGATCGGAGTGTTTTGTTTAATCTGAATTTGTGTGTGCTATGACCACCAAACCTTATATTTCCTACAGCGTACACTAGATGGCAGTGCTACTCAAATGCAAAACAAACATATACATCAATATGTAACACAGAGGCGTCTCGTGAACGCATGCGTCAATTGTGGGAAAAATGACAGCTTGCTCTTCGATGACATGAATGAGCATTTCTACATTCTAATTTCTTCACATAGGAGAAGTATTTACTTTACACGAGAGCGCTCAACTAAGCTTATATTACATTCATCTGAAGTGAAAGAAAGTAATAATTCTTTTCCCACAATTGACGCATGCGTCACTTCAGATCCAAGAAATGTAATATAATCTTAGTTGAGCGCTCTCGTGTAAAATAAATACTTCTCCTATATGAAGAAATTAGAATGTAGAAATGCTCATGAATGCCGTCGCAGAGCAAGCTGTCTTTTTCCCACAATTGAAGCATGCGCAGCATTCACCGCATGCGTTCACGAGACGTCTCTGATGTAACAATAATTGATAAAATATGAACCTAAATATGTATTATCAAAAGGATATGTAGCTAAATATATAGTATCAAAGAATATGTAATATTAATAACAATCGAGTATGCAAGCAATTTCAAGAATTCTGCTCATATTCAACATAATTTTTAGGACATAAGTTGTTCAAATTAAAATTTGTAAATATCAAAGAGAGCTCTTTGTAACTTTCGAAACAAATTGTAAAAAGAAGCATCTACAGAAAGAACAATCGGATGAAAATACAGGGTGTACCAAAAGTCCCATTACCCCCTATGAATTGTAGACAAACATGCAAAATGTTATT
This sequence comes from Lepisma saccharinum, assembly GCF_977018435.1. Taxonomy (NCBI): domain Eukaryota; kingdom Metazoa; phylum Arthropoda; class Insecta; order Zygentoma; family Lepismatidae; genus Lepisma; species Lepisma saccharinum. Next base: position 10,771,233 of record NC_139254.1, on the reverse strand, counting down.
TTAACAGCATGTATATGATGAGAGGATGGTATATCATTAAATCAGACCAACGACCACCATTTACTCCAGAGGATCTGTGTGCACACCGTCATTTTCATGGCACAGTATTATTCGCCTCCAGGTGCGATGTGTTGGGTTGGGTTGAGTTGGTGTTTTAAGTCCACTTTATGCACAGTAAGGCTAATCGGGACTGGACCTACAGTTTAAAGTGGGATCCGAACCACTTGTGCCTCCACCGGGTATCGAATCCTGGACCCCTTGATTACAAGGCGGCGACGCTACCACTGCGCCATCGGGGAGGCCCAGGTGCGATGTGAAATCCTCTGTAACATAAGAGTCAGATCTGGATTTCGGGGTGGCAATTTTAAGAGAATTCCTCAATGATGTGTTCAGAAACAAATGGATTGGACGAGGATTGCCAAATTTACCAGCACCTCTAAAATTGCCACCCCGAAGTCCAAATCTGACATCTTTTGATAATGCACTATAGGGGCACATCAAACAGAAAGTCGCCCATAATTGTTATCAGACAACTGGGGAACTTCAAGAAGCTGTTTGCAGTGCGTTTGCTTCCCTCACGCCAGCCAGGATTTCACATCGCACCTGGAGGCGAATAATACTGTGCCATGAAAATAGCTGTGTGCACACAGATCCTCTGGAGTAAATGGTGGTCATTTGTCTGATTTAATGGTATACCATCCTCTCATCATGGGCATACAAATCTTTTGTGCCACCTAAAATTGATTACTGTTCTCCGATCTGGTCTATGGCATGCCCCTCAAATTCAGATATACTAAATTCCGTCCTAAATTTCTTCCTGGCCATTGTTCGACACCGAATTCCGTCCACAAAACACTTGCAAGAGTCCATCCTCCTGCAAATGTTAAATATCCAAACTCCTCAAGAGAGACATAGACTGGCTGATCATATATTTCTACATAAAATAGTGAATGGCAACATCAGAAGTGACCGCCTTCTTCAGGAAATTCACTTTCGTGTGCCTGCCCGCTCAACAAGAAGACTCAACTTTTTGCTTCTCAGAAGCCGAGATTTTGCCTCATCCAGCGCTCTCTGTTCCATAGACTGCCCAGTGAATATAATAATCTAAGAAAACAAATAGACATTTTTGAAAAGCTGGACAGTTTTAGAAGAAACTTAACTAAAAGTATGTAAGTCTCTTAACCACATGTAATTTTTCTATGTTATTATTTTTGTTGTATTATGTTATTATTTTTGTCCTTATGCTCTATAAAATCGTTCCAATGTAAAATGGCTAACGCTGTATTTGGAATCTTCTATTAAATAAATAAACAAATAAATAAATAAAATAACATTTTTCAGTTTTGTTTACAATTCAAAGGGGGTTAATGGGACTTTTGGTACATCCTGTACATAGCTACTTTGGTACTTTTTGTACAAGTGAAGGGAACATATTGCGTAGCTTTCTTGTCCACCGATGCAAGTTTATAGGTTCTTTGCCCAAACCTAAAAGCGAAAAGAAAGTATATAACCAGAAAAGAGGGGGGGCGAACTTCAGTATATTTCAATAACAGATCCCGTATTTTTTTGGTCTTCAGCTTGTCTTTCGAATTTGCTGCCAATTTTAGTAACCGTAAGCACTATGCATCCCATTGATTAGAAAATATGACATCATATGAGGTACAAATTTTCTTCAACATGTTTTAGAGATCGAAAACATAAGAAAAAGGATCAAGATAGGAAACAAAATTCCGAGATATGTTGTTTCATGTAAAGTAAATTAGCAGATATGTAATATATGTAATATCCTGGCAAATATGTAAAAATATGTAACATAAAACTTATGCAAAAGCATGTGAGTTATATAATTCTTTGACATTTTCCAGTTCAAGGTATGTATCTAAAAAGGAATAGAATATCTGAATATGTAATTACACACAAATTCTAGCTCTAATCATCACTATCATTACTGGTAGTAGCAGTGGCGGCGATTAGGGGATCAAGGGGGGCAGCCGCCCCACCCACTTTTCGCCACTTTTGCCCCCGTACTATGCTAAACCTTGTCTACAAAGGGATATATACTGTCTCCCCCCCCCCCAGTTTTGGCACCTTGCCCCCCTGTTTTTCAAACCCTATCATTTCCACTGGGTAGTAGTAGAGGAAAGCTCTAAATATGGGCCCCTCTTTTTATGTTGTCATTTTCGGAGGAATATATAATATATCAAGCACCTCCCTTTAAATGCATATCTGTGTCCCATTCCGGACACCCTGTATATACTTAAATGTAATAGCATGCTAAAGTATAGAAGGTATCCATTTTTTATTAAAAAAAAAGCAATTTCCAAAAAAATGTAAAATTATGTATTTCAAAATTGTGGTCTAAATATGGGCTACTAGTAGCAATATCACAAAAAGCAATTAAAAAAACAGTCATTTATCGCTAAAACATCATAAAATTCATATTTATGAATAATCTGTTGATTTGAAATTCACGCGGAATGGGAAAAATCGAAATTAAGAAAAACATCCAAATATTTGTTGAAAATGTGATCTCAACATTAGACCTCGTGTCATAGCCCATATTTAGACCAACACGCTATTTTCCTTCTTCAATTTATTTTTGCTCTCTGTGGTAATTTCACAAACAAATCATGGAATTATAAAAGCCCACATTTGTTTTATGTACCGCTAATATCATAACCTATACAAAGCAGACGAGAATTCAGAAAACGCTGAGATAAAACATACCTGCAAAAAGTTTTCGGAGGTCGCAATTCTATAACAGCGTCCAAGGCCAAAACTAACCACCACTTTCTCTTGCGAATTGGCGCCGCAATCTTTGTCCTTGACAGATAAACAGTTCCTCTGCCAGGCTGCAGCACCCGGGAGTGCTGATAACTCCAAAACCCATATTTAAACCTACGCCCATATTTAGACCTTCTCATCTAGTAGTAGGAGCATTATCAGCTATCAGCAGTGTTACTACTATTAGCACTAACAATAAACAGAAGAAGACATCATGGTAACTAACAACGGCGTAATCAATCATTAATTTCCTTACAATAATATCTTTCCTGACCATTTCATGTAATTAGAAGCTTAAACTGAAAAATCGAATATGAAATGTGCTTGGTACCAATTTGTATAAATATACTAAATCGAAATAACTCCACTTCGGCCACTGCAAAGCAAGGAAAGTAAATTCAAGAAACACCTTCGAAAGCATGGAAATCTTTGTCTGTCAGAGAACGTGAAGAAGAAAGTGATTCAGAAGATTTGAAATCACATGAAAGAAATGATAACTGTAACAGATGGGACAAATTTAAGACAATTGTGCTGAAACTGCCATCCTCACATGACAAACTGTGTGATGAAAGAAAATCATTACGTGCCAAGGTAATTCACCTAAAAGTCTTTAATGTAGAATTGAACAAGAAATAAATGCAAATATGAAAAGTACTCATTTGCAGGTGTACAAAGCACAAATTCAACTCAAGGGCTCTGTCCGTAGAGTGGTAGTGTACATGAAAACCAACATTATTCAACAATGCACAGTGCAAGACAAATTAGTTGAAGATTATAGAAGTCAAGAGGTCTAAAACATAATGTGTGCAACTGTGAAAGTGCCAGTAAGCAGGGTCAAAAGTGGATATGCTTCTATGAAGAAAGTCGAAATACAGTGCAATTCGGAATAATTTGTGTCGACTAATTCAAAGGTTAGGAATGAAGAGACACCTAATAAATCTCTCTTATTGCATCTAGATTTTATCTATTGTAAGAACTAATGATATTCTGGAGAATCTTCAGACAAATTAACTATTAAAGTTGCAAGATTTGTTAAACTTAAGACAAAATATGATAGTTAGTTACTCCTCACTTTATGTAAGTACTGTACAAAACAGAAAGAATTTGATCATGTACTCATGTCATATTAGAAGACACAGTGATCACAAATTTTTATGGTAAACTTAAGGAGGAAGGTGTATTTACTGAATCTAAACCAGAGGAGTCTCGTGAACGCATGAGGTGTATGCTGCGCATGCGTAAATTGTGGGAAAAAGGACAGCTTGCTCTGCGACGACATTTATGAGCATTTCTACACTCTAATTTCTTCATGTAGGACAAGTATTTATTTTACACGAGAGCGATGAACTAAGCTTATGTTACATTTCTTGGATCTGAAGTAACGCATGCGTCAATTGTGGGAAAATAATTATTACTTTCTTTCACTTCAGATCCAAGAAATGTAATATAAGCTTGGTTGAGCGCTCTCGTGTAAAATAAATACTTCTCCTATATGATGAAATTAGAATGTAGAAATGGTCATGAATGTCATCGGAGAGCAAGCTTTCCTTTTTCTCACATTTGACGAATGCGCAGCATGCACCGCATGCGTTCACGAGACTCCTCTGATCTAAACACAACATTGAAGATGATCAGGTGAACGTGAACCTCAGTATCCCAAAAAAACTGATATGGACAAATCAATAATGAAACATGACCAGATTCCTTGTTATTATCAAGATGTGAGAGGTCTAAATACCAAAATTATTGGTAACCTATACAAATTAACATATATATTGAACTTTGCTTGTTGAAACTTAGTTGTTTGCCGACCTCCGTGGCGCAGTGGTTAGCACAACGTTCTACGAGCCAGGGGCTGGGCATGAGTGAGTGTTCCTTCATCAATTTAATCATGCCATCATTCATTCTCATCTTCGCGATTAGCCAAAAGTGGCAGAAAAGGAAGAAGATAAACCACATCAATAAATCGAAGTTGGTTTCATGAAAATCAATCTTATTTTACTGATATAATATTAATAATAAAATTTGGAGTTAAATCGGTGTACTTTTATTAGTTTATGATAGTTACTAGCCATGCTATAATAACAGGGGCCTTCCCGATGGCGTTCTGGTAACGTCATCACCTTGTAATCAAGGTATCCCGGTTCGATACCCGGTGGAGGCACATATAGTGGTTCGAATCCCACTTTAAACTGTAGGTTCAGTTCCGATTAGCCTTACTGTGCATAAAGTGGACTTAAAACAACAAATCAAGCAAAATAATGAATAATAACTATTAGTGTTATTATTTCTACTATTCAAATTTTATCAATGCCTTAAGACAAACTTTTGCTGAATTAGCCAGTAGCCAGCCAACCACTATGCGCAAGCTATGAGGTCACTGATTCACTCTCCAGGGGGGAGGGGGAGATGAAGATGCCTTACTGAGTTACTGGCCACGTGGCTGGAAGCATTTTATGACAAGTTTCCTTGATACTTTCTACTACTTGTGTGTTTTTTCTTGAGCTCCAAGATGACTAAAGAAAAGTGTCCTTCGAGTTCAAATACATAACTGAAATGAACTAGGCTTGTAAAAATGATAACTCAGTAGTCAAGATTCTAGAACTGAGCTGCAGTTACTCATTTGAAAAAGTAACTCAGAGTTACTGGCACATGAAAAGTAACTATAAACTATACTTCGAACACTGCAATCCATTGATTACTTAATTTTAGACATCAATAGAATAAAATAGAAAAGTCTTTTTATTTTCTACAGAGCGATATTCAGCCTTGGGCTGCTCTTCCAACCAACTCAAGTGGATGATTTCTATTTATTGTTAGATATAGAGATCTGGGGCCACTGCCCCCTGTCCCCTTACATCCCCCTATGAGCTACATTTAAATATGCAGAAAGATCTTAATCTACAAATCCCCATCCCCACAAACATACATATAAATTATACGATATATATACTGCTGGACAAAAAAAACCGGACACTTGCATTTTTTGTGATAATGCATAAATTCTGATTCGAAGGTTAACTAAAGGTTGCAGAAATTATTGGAAATAAGAAAACCTGAATATATTCAACAGAAGGCAAATTAAAATGTATTGTTAATAAGTTAAATTAGAACATAGACGAAAGTTACAGAAAACTACCCAAAAAAAAAAGAGAAAAGGAAATCTTACCAATATTTTTTTTAATATTGTTAACTGGTACTGTTGGGGTATATAAGCTGTCTAGTAGCGGGTGTTACCTCCCCTGCCATCAATTACAGCTTGTAACCACCGTGGCATACTTCGAATAAGGTTGGCAATCACTTCTTGGTCCAATTGCTCCCATTCTTCTTGAATAGCACGTCTTTGCTCTTCAATTGTTTCTGGAACTATTGCGCGGTTTCTGATACGTCGTTTCAGTTGATCCCAGACGTGCTCTATCGGATTTAGGTCCGGACTTTGTGGTGGCCATTCTAATCGCGTAATCGCAACTTCGTCCAAGTACTCCGTGACAATATTCGCAATGTGAGGACGCGCATTGTCATGCATAAAAACAAAGTCCAGGCCTATGGATGGTGCATATGGTACTACATGATCTGCCACACATTCTGTAATATACCTACAAGCTGCCAGTGCCCCATTCTCTACAAACCAACTCTGTACGTCCTTGTAAAGAGATACCTCCCCAGACCACATGACAACACCGCCTCCAAAGGGTGTTATTTCAACGAAACAGCATTGCGCATAATGCTCATTAGGTCTTCTATACACATGTTCACTCTCGTCTGATGAACGTAGGTTGAATTTTGACTCATCGGAGAATAAAACCTTTTCCCACTGCTCCACATTCCAATGTAAGTGTTTTGTAGCAAATTCCAGTCTTTGCTTCCGGTGACGTGCTAACAACCTGGGACCTGCAGCTGGCCTCCGAGATGATAAACCACTTTCATTCAGTCTTCTATGAACTGTTCGTGAAGAAACCACAGCTCTATGAACATTTCTCAAATGCTGTGCCACAATATTTGAAGTCGTACGACGGTCTCTTAAGACTATGATACGCATTAAACGATCTTCCCGTGCTGTTGTGCATCGTTTCCGACAAGAAACCGGTCTTCTACCATAGGAACCAGTTGCATCATACCGTCTGAGACCTTCATGGATAGTACTTCGTGCTATATTTAGCACCCTAGCAATATAGTGTACACTACGACCATCATCGCGAAGAGCTACTGCTTTTACTACCTCTTCACGTCTCAGTTTCAAGCTAGTAAACTTACAATACATTTGCAAGAAAAATACCAGCAATGACAATGTCAATAATATGTTACTATGGTTACTATGAACCAAAATACATGGCTCTCTAGACATTAAACAAAATAATGCCAACAGGAATTGAAAATCAATAAATTAAAACAAAATTGCATGAAATTGATTTTAAGCCTACTAGGTGTTCCAAATAAGTAAATACAAGTAAATAAATAAATAAATAGATAAATAATAAACGGAAAACTGTGGAAAATGTTCAATAATGAATGTTCAATTGTTCAATACTTAACTGAGAGCGTAATTCATAAGTAATTGCAATTCAGATGTCAAATATTAAGGTGTCCGGTTTTTTTTGTTCAGCAGTATATATTTATAATGTTATTAAAAGTAAAAATAAATTACTAAATTAAAAATATATTATTATGATTAATTACACAAAAAGAAAGAAATTTGTTACTTTTAAATATATCAGATATTATAAAGTAGCAAACTACGTCCTTTAATAACTGGTTAAAAATGTTAATAAATTATGAAATAGTTGAAGTGGTTTGATATGTGTAAGTTTTTATTACGTTTTTGCTTTCTGTTAATATAAATCAATTAGATTTCATAGTTATTATTGTTTTGCATTCTTGTTTTACTTTTATTGTGCGTATCGATGTAGATTTGTTAATTAATGATCTCTTGAGAGAGAATGCATTGAACACACAACTACACTAATCTGTGCATGTATTCGTTATTATTCTTACAGTTTATTTGAAATTAAATGTAATTGCTTATCTTTTGTTTGTTGTAACAAAAACTCTCGTGGGGGGATTTTTTAAGGCCAAGATTGTTGGTGGAGGGGGAAATCCCCCCTGTCCCCCCAGGATTTCGCACCCTGACTACACTACAATCTAAGAATTTGCAACACACTTTTTCATAGGCCTACATCCCATTCAAAAGATAATTACAAATTCAGCAAGGGTAAAAAGCTAGAATTGTAATCATAGTTCCTGTGAGTGCCATTGTTATCCTCTCGCTTTCCGTTCTAACAATGACGCCCTGAGAGAAATCGTTACCTCAAATCTTTTCGACTTCACCTGAGCAGCACAATGCAGACAGCGGTAATGCTCGTTTCTGAAGATAGTAGCGACAAACGCCGCCAGAGAGCAGCACTGGACAAAAACTCTTGCAGAGACGGCGGTTTGGGATCTTATTGGAAGGATAAGAACTGATTCTAGAAATTGATTAATTGTTATGAACGACTGCGAGTTGGTTCAAATTACGTACTGCGTGGCTCTTCCATTTATCTTCACACGCACAATTAATGGGAGAAATAGAGAGGAAAAGAAGAAGAAAAACATTAATAGAAAGAAATTAAGGGAGTGATTAGAGAGTTAGGAAACTAAAGAGAAACAGGAAGGGAAAGAGTGTGTGTGTGTGTGTGATGGTGTGTGTGTGTGTGTGTGTGTGTGTGAGAGAGAGAGAGAGAGAGAGAGGGGGGGAGGGAAAGTGTAAAAGAAAAAGAGAGAGTGAGAAGGTTCTATACTGTGGACCTTATTCAAGGTGTATTAATTTAAATCAGGTTGACTTAAACCACTTTAAATGAATAATTTATAGAATAATATACATAAGGATTTTGTAGATATCATATCAGAATCACTTTTAGTGAAAGTACATTAATCTCGTAATGATTTAATGGTGTTTATTAGGCTGTAAGAAAGGAGAAGAGAGGAAACAAACTATATGCACTGGTGGAGTGAAGGAAGCTCATATGAAAGAAAATGTAAAATGTAAATTATCTTGATTTAAAATTCAATAACTTTTATAGGCAGAAATAGCAAACATTTTGTGTAGAACAATATACAAAATACTAATCATTTTAAACCGTGAATAGTGTCATTATCATTAAACTAAATAAACATGGCTGATATTTTGCAAACCATTTAAAAAATTGCTAAAATTCAGCTACAAAAAATTAAAAAAATATTTCAAGTTTCAAATTACAGAGTACATACAGAATGCTTAATTTTCACCGATAGAAAAGTTACTGAAATTATTATAGTTTCATTAACACATTCAATAAACATTTCCATAGGTTGATATATACAGTATCAGAAACAGAAAAATGTATACTTACATATATGTAATTTTTTATTTGCTTTAATCAAACTTTTCAAGTATTTTACAGGACCATTTACTAGAGAAAGCCTTTTTATAAAAACAATCTTTATGTATGATGCCAAGAACCATGCAAGCAATTTTACGCGTATTTTTTTTTAAAAAATATAAAAAATCATCAAAAATGATATTTTAATAAAAATCATGATTTTTTTCCACCCTGGCCTCATTAGTAACGTCCTTTGATCTAATGGTAAACAGTATAGATACTGCTAGATTAAGTTATCAGATATCAATGGGTGCTATTCATCGGATGTTTACATTTCTGTGCTTCCTTGGCGCTGGCGGGGACTGCACTTCCGGTTTTGAAAAGAATAACATTGAATTCAATGGTGTAAAGTCATGGTCCTCGGAAAAGGCGACAATATTTGTGTGGCTTTTGATTTCAACATGAGATAGGGAACAAACAATTGTTCTCAGGTATCTAGGCATCGTTTTCAGACAGACCCGATATTGAAATATCAGTGGATTTAGACAGTAAAGCGAAAAGATTGGACACAAACACGAGGGGGTAAGCTCTGCAGTCGGCACTTCATCAAATCAAATGAAAAATATTTTACATGTTTCGAAAATTATAATTGTCTACGCACACGTGTTGATTAAATTTATAAGTTGGAACTATTTATAATCATATTATAACGCATTTGCCTTTTGGTTGTTGATAAGCGCTCTCTCCATGGGCGTCGGTAGGTCAGTCGACTCCTCATCCCGCCTCTGGAAATTGGCATCCTTCATTTCAAGTTGCAAAAAAGCAGGAAGTTTGTTATTTTTATTGTTAATTACAGAAATAAAGTTAACTTGGTTAGTATTCGAACAGAGTAATCAATGTAAAGTATGCATTAGATCGAGAAAATGAGTGAAAAATACAGGAACCAGGATATTTTTTCATATTCTACCATTTAATTCAAAGAATAAATGGTTCCACACTTTTCAGAATTCGAAAAATTATCATTTTAGATGAGGTCACACAATATAAACTTTGTGAGTATTTTATCTAACTTCTAAAGTCCTTTCTTGAACGACACTTGCAAAGTTAATAACAAACTACAATATGTGTGTATTTCAGTATAGTAACTACAGGGTGGAGCATTTTCGACTACACAGTTTGAGGTTGGCAACACTGCAAAACAAATGCATTGGGATAGCGGTTTCCTCCTGCCTCGTGTACACTGGGACTTTGGATGATTTCAGTCAAGGGGTGCTCGTTAGGCGGTGCAGATCGTATGCGCAGATGTCTGTGGATGCATGACGTCATCGTCGAAACGCTCGGCACGGAAGAGGCTGGTTCTTAATGCAAATATTGAGATATTTGACAACGAATATCTTCTAAAATATAGTAGCAGGGGAAAAGTTACAACTTTTACTGTTAACATTCATCCTTTCTAATCAATTTATCACAAAGTTGATTCAAATGTGCAAAATGGTTTTCAAGAAATCGTGTTACGAAGGAACCCCTGTTTTGTTCTCTCCAGGCTTCCAATGTAAGGGAGTTTAAACTTAAACGTGTTGGATTTATTTTTGCTCTATGTTTTGAAATAAGATTATTTTGTTCTTGTCAACTGAAATCATGCCTAAATGCTATGGAAAGCTGTGAAAACTATTATCAGAAAAGTAACGGAAGAAATCTAAAATATCACAGCTTGATTGATATAAAAAATGCGGGATTACCCATTTTTGTGAAAAAGGCATTGTGCGAGATTAAAAGCAGAACTTTTTAATATTGTATCTAAATGTAATGGTGTAATAAACGTGACTGCTTCCCGTAAAATATCACTGCACTCTCCATGTTTATCTTCTGTCTTTTCTTTGGCGCCGTCAATAGCTTCAACACGTTGCTATATATATATATATATATATATATATATATATATATATATATATATATATATATATATATATATGTATGTATGTATGTATGTATGTATATGTCACATATTTGTTTTAATTAGTATTCTGCTCGTTCCGCCACCTGAACGCAACAGCCAGGGCTCAAAGGGCAGTGCAGTTACACCGGAAGAAGGCTCGGAAATGGCAGGATTCAGAAGTTAACTCATACAAATTAAATTAAACAGGTATGTGCTCTCTCTAAATTTAAATCATACTTCACAAATAATTTGATTAAAAGTTTTAAAAGTATACGTTTTATTTAATAGCGTATTAATTGGTGCATTCTTCTCCAGCATAGCTATAGGCAGTGACCACACTACAGGGGATGGGGCAGGAACGTCCCCCTATTCTCGTTCGACAATTTATCTCTCTCTATCTTATCTGCCCCCAGTAAAACGACAAAAATAAATAAATGAATGAATGCTCTTTTAGCCAAAATATGCATTTTTGTGTCGTATGTAACGGAATAATAAACATGATTGCCCCGGGAAAATGTGATTTACCCCTCCATCTTTACTATTGCGCCGTCACTAGCTACAACATATTTTGATTTCTATTGTTCCCACATATTTATTTTAATGTTAGTATTGTGAATCATACCCCCCCTCACACGCACACACACGTACGATTTCAGTTGTAAGTTTTAGACTAAGCTTGTCAAATGTCCACTTATATCTTTGTATTCTTGAGCCATTTTAAAAAAATAATTTCGCCCCTTCTTCTGGACTACTTCATATCAATGTTTTCCCACTGGAAGCCCCTTTGCAGATCGAGATCCGTGGCTATAGCCTTCCCAAGCCACCATCCCCTCCAAATACTCTATTGGCCTCATGAAAGAAAAATATATGTACGTATTTCTACGAAATATTAATTTGACTTGGCAGTTTCTTTTTCGAACAGGAATAAGTCTTAAATTTTAATAGCTTATAAATTTACACTAGCAATTTTGAGTAAAGGTTTTGCGTAACCCTAAAAGTACATTTAGAGACTGCAAGGTCAACTCTCGATAATTCAGATATATTAATAATTTTCATCACAACGTCTTGTAATAATTATTTGTTACTTCAATAACCATCTCGCAAATGTTTCTCGCATATTAAAACATAGATGCCATTTTCTGTTTATTTCCTTGTAATGCTGACCTCCGTGGCGAAGTGGTTAGCACAATGCTTTACGATGCCAAGAGCCCCCAGGTTGAGCCCCGCCTGTGCATTGATCTACTTTCCTTTCTTCAATTTCATCACATCATCAAGCATCCTCATCTTTGCGATTAGCCATATGTGACAGATAAACAAAGTAAAATAAACTAAGTCTATTAATCAATTATTTTTTAAACTCTTTAATTCTTCTTTAGCATGCCACGTTTTTGTTAAAATTATATTACGATTTGTAAAATGACGAAATTCTAAAGGAGAACACGCAACTTTATTTGTAGCGCATCGCTCAGAAAGTTTCAGGAATATGGATTTTCAAAATACATTTTTTCACGTACTTTGCCCCCTTTTAAAAGTAGTGCGTTTTCAATTATGTTACTAATCACTAAAAGGATGTCTCAATACCATCTTGGAGGATGACAATTATTATTTTCCCCCTCCTAAAAGTAATAATATACTTTGGCTCTCTGAATCTCCGATATAAATGCTAGGGGCCGTCTGCTTCAGCCGAGCTCACTGCTTCTCCGGTGACGTCACGCGTTCGTGCAAGATCGGCAATCTTCGGATGGCTTTAACTAATCTCTATATACCTTGGATTTCAGTAGCAATGGAGCTTTGGCCTCTACAGCAACGAATGTTTTGTGTGGAGTAGAAAGTGTTGACGAAGTCAATTGTAGCGGTGCATCGTGCATTCCGCAGGGAGAATGGTGATCAACAATGCCGTGGACAAGTTCCTAACAGGAAAACAATCAATGAATGGTGGAAACAATGGCGTGAAGTTGGAAGTGTTCAAAATAAACCGCATGGAAGAAAAAGAACAGTCAGAACACCAGAGAACATGGGTCATGCGTAGCTTTCAAGACCGTCTTGCACAATGTGTTGCCTGCCAGGGACGTCATTTGAAATGTGTTATTTTCAAGAAATAATTGTGTGCATATTGTTCATGTATACATTTTATGTAATCCAAAGGTGCAAAGTTTGTTCTAGAAATGAAAAATAAAAGTAAATGTAATCAGCAAATCCTCTGTCTTCATTATAAAATAGGTAGTCGAAAATGCTCCACCCTGTATGAAATGTAAAAGTATTAATGGAAAATAGTGCTGGATATTCACTCGGGATCGAATAGCATGATAATAACTTGATACACAAACAACAACAATAATATAATAATTAAATTCGAATAAAATGTATTTAATTAATATTAACCTTAGTAATTACTATTATTTCTTTTACTGTCGTGATCGAAGTATTTCAATGTTTATAATTAATATAAGCATCCAAACGATCCGGGATATTGGCAATCATTTCTAGGTACCTTTGTTTCTCTATATCACTCAAAAATTTCAAGTGATTCATTTTGTTTCCAATCTTTTATAAGAAAATAAGCTCGGTGACGATCTGTATTCCACTTGTTTACATTGGAAAATTCGCCAAACCGGAAGTTCTTTCCCCGCCATCAATAATCGATTTATCTGATCGATAATTTTTTTTTACTCAGGAATGAGGAATAACCCCCATAGAGTCATTATGTTTCACGAACAAATCCTCACTAGTATACTATCTCCTTCTTTCCTCCTCTTTCCTATTTGGTACTGAAAAAATATCTCCATTTCCAGATCACGTCGGGAAATTTTTGAAATTTCCTGATGCGGTGAAAATCTCGAATTGTACACACAATTTTACCTTCAAGGGACTGCTTTGACATTTCAGGAATAAAAACGGTCATTTTCAAGAAATTTCAGACACTTATAGTGCAGAAAATATCAAGAATTAACCTCTTTTAAGTAAGATCCTTTGGAATTTCTCGGCTTTTCAAGATTACGAAATGTCGGAAAATCATTTCCCGAAACATTGATAATTGACGGTCCGTTATTTTGCATTATTACTTTCTTTTTGCATTACCCTTCGGCACGTATAAACACATATCAGTAGTACTATGAAAGACAGTGGGTTATATGGTCTCTGTGTATCTGTGCATCGTGAAAACGCACACAAAAAGACAAAGAACTGATCATCAACAAAGTGATTGATGTTTATGGAAAGGAAGCAACACGAATCCAGTTTCTATCTGAATAGTAGACTCGTGTCCAGTGGCGCAACCTTGAACTGAAATGAGTTCTAGGGGAGGAAAGTGGGGACAAACATTGATGGCCAAGTGCACCTGCAGGGGGCAATTACCGCCCGCAACTTCAAATTTTATGCAAATAAAAATACTTTTCGTTAAATTTTCTTACTCGCTTCGCTCGCAACGTCTCCTTTTTTTAGTCTTATCAAGTTCAGAAACGTAGCTAGAGGGCGGCGGGAGTCGGCCCTGGGCGCCGAACGATCTAAATGAAAATAAGTTATAAGATTGATTTTTGGTTTTAAGTCCATTTTACGCACTGAAAGGCTAATCGGGACTGGACCTACAGTTTTTTAAAGTGGGATCTGAACCACTATGTATCTCCACCCGGTATCGAACCCGGGACCCCTTCGTTACAAGGCGACGACGCTACAACTACACCATCGGCGAGGCAGAAAAGTTGTAAAAGAGTGAGGGCCTCCCAGATGGCGCAGTGGTAGCGTCGTCGCCTTGTAATCAAGGGGTTCCGGGTTCGATACCCGGAAGAGGTACATAGTGGTTCGGATCCCACTTTAAAAAACTGTAGGTCCAGTCACGATTAGCCTTACTGTGCATAAAGTGGACTTAAAACACCAAATCAACTCAACTTGTAAAAGAGTGAATCCATTGGCGTCTCGTGAAATTATTTGCGCCCTATTAAATCAATATTGATTACAGCCTGCAAGAAAATTGGATCCAAACATTTTCTTCCTCGCTTCGCTTGCAATATATCATTCTTCTCTGTAATGCATTCTAAATTTCCATGTTGCATATATGTGAAACATATATCGTGCATGAAAATTATACATGTTAATGTAAAAAATAATTATATTTGGAACGAATTTATCAAGCATTTTCTGTCTTTCAAAAATAATTTGTGTGCTTGTTTCCCAATATTAATGTGAAATTGAACGTGTTGAAAAAATAATTCAAATTGTTTGTTCGAACACAAATGCTTTAGCACCAACTTCTCCCCCCTTCTTGTATAATTTACAAGGGTAATAACGTCTTTGATACTACTACTACTACTACTAATAATAATAATCCTGGTACGAATCCCGGCTTGGGCATGGATGTGTGTGAGTGTCCATTCATCAATTTCATCATATCATCACTCACCCCCATCTTCGCAAATTAGCCAAAAGTGGCACAAAAAGTAAAATAAAGCAAATCAAAAATAATAATGTTATAATAATAACATTATTATTATTAAAATATTTATTATCATTATTACTACTATTATTATTATTAGTGGTATGTTTATCCTGGTACTTGCCCCCCCCAGACAAGAATTCGTGGTTGCGCCTCTGCTCGTGTCTTGTATACATCGCCAAAGTATAGCAAAATTATTATTATTATTATTAATAATAAGAAGTTTCTATGACTGAAGGACAAGATATGAAATCTTACTCTGCCTCTGAGAAAAAATTCTGCTGTTGTCTTTGTTGAGATCTTCTTATGCAAGACCTTTGCCCGAGTGTCGATAGAATTAGCACTCTATTGGTTCTTTTGCCCAAGCTAGTATGTTATCTAGGTTGATACGAAACCTGTGTAAACCAAGCTTATCATCAGCGATAAGATAGAAGTATAGATTGTGTAACTGCAAGTCAATCCTCTGCCTTTTTAACAGAACTTGACCAGTTGATGAAGCACCGCTGTTCGGTTTTGCTTGCTTTGTGCAATAGCTGACTACTGCACTTGCTAACAATGCCAACCACTATGTTCAAAACATGTTCCTATTGCTCAAAGGAGGTGGACGAGGAGAAAATGGACGAACACCGTTCAAGTTGTGGAGTTGAAGAAGTCGAGTGTGGAAATGGCTGTGGTCAGAAGATGCCACGTTATATACACGAACATCATATGGAAGAGAGCTGCCAGAAACGAAATGTTCAGTGCCACTATTGTTCAGCGATGATTTTGTTCAACGAAGTACAAGATCACAAACAGCGGTGTTCAATGGAAATTGTCGAGTGTAACGTGATTGGCAGTTTTCAAGGTGAGCGTTTTTCTGCATCTAATCGCATGACCGAAAATTGCCCTTACTGTACCCAGACCGTAAGGAAATGTGAAATGGATGAACACGTTGCAAAGTGCGATGAGACAATGAGTTGCTGTGATGAGTGTGGAAAGAAAGTTCAGAAACAGCACATGGACGTCCACTTGAAGGAATATTGCTCGAAGCGTGTGAAGGAGTGTGAATATTGCGGCATGTCGGGTGTGGTGAACACCCTGCTTGAGCACTACAAGGTTTGTGAATCGCTCCAGTCAAACCAATCAGAGTGCTCGAAATGTATGATTTCCTGCAATGAATGTTTGTCCGAACACTTGGACGGGAAGGATTCCGCATCATCTACAACGTGTAACAAAGAACAACACAAGAAATCTGAAATATCCTGCGACAGGTGTCCAAAGCAAGTGAAATCAGATAATATGGGTACACGCAAAGAGAAGTGCATGATGAATGAGGCCCAGTGCGTGTTCTGTGATTCGTTCGTTCCGAATGACTCGTTGGCCGAACACTACGACACCTGTGAATCAGCCATTGTACGCTGTGGATATAAATGTGGGGTTAAAATACAGAGGAAAGATCTTAGTGAACACTATCGAAACGAGTGCCCGAAAGCACTGGTAGCATGTGAGCATTGTGATAAGAAATTCGAGAGACAGTTGTTGGAGGATCATGAAGCAGTGTGCGTGAAGTTCCCAATTCCTTGTCCTGAGAGTTGTGGTGTCGAAGTTTCAAGAGAAGACGTGGAACGACACTTGGATGAAGAATGCCAGAAACGATTTGCTCCGTGTGCTTACAAGAAAATGCAGTGCAACTATGAAGGTTGTCCTGCAAGAATGACGCAGCACATGAAGGAAGAGGTGCGGCTACATTTGGACCTAGTAAAGAGCATGGTTGAAAATCTTCAATTTAAGTTAGAGACTGAGAGAAGAAGAAACGAAAGACTGCAGATGGAAATAGACGTACTAAGACATGGGAGTTTCTTGTGGAAAGTGAAAAACATAGCTGAGAACATAGAAAAAGCTAAGGAAGATGAAGGCTTAATGATATATAGTCCCCCTTTTTACAGCAGTAAGCACGGATACAAGTTAAGAGTGTGGATAAACCCAGATGAACGTCGTTCAGAGTACAAGGGCTATTTAGGAGTTTACATTCAAGTAATGCCAGGAGAGTATGATTCAATTTTGCAATGGCCCTTCAAAGATCGTGTAAAGTTTAAATTAGTTGACCAAGCAATGTCGGGTGAGGATATTGTTAAAAGTTTTCGCGGAAAAGATCAGGAGTACCATATTAAACCCAAGGACGGTAAATGTAATTGTCCAAGCGGCATTCCTAAATTTGTCTCTCACATAGTACTCAATAGCAGAAGTTACATTGCAGACAATGCAATTTTTCTAGAAGTATCTGTGGAATAAATATATTAATGCTGTAAAATACGATGTAATGAGCAGCACTATACTGCACATGGTGAAACTTGATATAATAATCTTTGTAGGAATTTTTTTTTGTATGGTTTAATTCATGCTTTCTAACACAAGAAAGTTGACAAAGATATTCAGTTCTTTTAAGAGGTATGGGAAATTTTGAACTATGAAGTTCAAGAAATTTAATATATATAAATAAATACTACAATCGATCAATGTTTAATGTATTTCTGAAAATTGTTCATGCAAATTTGTTTCCCATTTGTTATGCTCAGTTTGCTGTCTACATCAAATTGTTGTATCAACTCGAGTAAAGGATTTTACTGGACGTTATAAAATGTAGTAACCATAGCGAACTATATCAAAGAATATATACTCCTCACAAAAAGTTTATAAATTATTGTTATATTAGACAATAGGTGATAGGCACGGTGGCAAATGTCGGCGAACGTCCAGCAAAAAGACAGGTACCATGTTGTGTTGCATTCCATTGCCTATCACCTAATGCCTAAAATAACAACAGGCCCGTAGCCAGAATTGATATCCAGGGTGGGCTCACAGGTTATCAGGAGGGGGGGCTTGTAAACCAAGTTCATTTTTGTAAAGTATAACAGTATTAAATGAAGATAATTTATGTATGTCGGGGTCATTAAGTTAATGTAAAATATAAAATTTAGAGATATTGAAAAAAATAGTATTTGTATATCTTCTATAACATCTCTCGAAGTGTTAATTGGCTGGTAGTGACACCATCCCTTAATGCACACTCCATACTATTTTTAATGATACAATTATTTATATCATACAAGTAAAAATGAACAATATTGACTTCAATCATAGTGCCTACATTCCAACTCCGCCCCCCCCCCCCAGCCGACGCAATAAAACTAAACTTGGTTCCCAAAACTTGGGATCTGTTGACATTTGATGCAGATGTAGAAGGAATGTGGATGATGACGTCAAAGTCACAGATTTCTGTCAAACGAGAGGCTGCAACAGGGGCTGGGAAGTGCAACAGTTCTTTAATTTAAAGACATTTTTACAATTATATTTTGTTATTAGTTCTGAGAATAATCTAAAAAGAATGAAGAAAATTCTGTTGTGCTACTCTATTCAATGTTGATGTTATTTTGTTTGTTATTCGTTACTATAGCGACTGTAGAAATTGGTTAATATACTAATGTGATAAGTAACATTTGAAAAGTTATTTTATTTAAAATATTGCAACAAACTGCTCCACACCGGGGACAGTTGCAATAAATTGGCGACCTAGAGCCAGGATTCGAAAATTGTGAGTTGATAAGTACTGAACTGATAACGCTATAATGAAGAAAAGAGAAGTGCCTTACGTGCTTCGAAGTAGTGTGTGCCTTTAACCAGATCTCAGTGATGTTGCTGAAGTAAGCAACGAGGAGGACAAATCTGGTAAGCAAATGGAGGATTTACTCTGTTGTAAGGACAGATTTTCTGACACTCGCATGATTGAATGCACGTCATGCAAGAAATGGGCACATGTAAATTGTAGGGGTCTTACAGTTATTCACTGGGTAATATTCAGCTCTATGAAAGAATACTATTACTGTAAGGCATGCAAGCCAGAATTCAATCAATTCACTCTAAAATCATACTTGGATACAGTAAATCCCAATATTGACCAAATTTTATCTGCTTTTCACTTGAATTTGGCCCAACATGAGAATAGGTTGCAAGACAAGTTGCTCCAGAATACCGAAACGCTGGAGAATAGGTTACTTCAGAATACCGAAACGCTGGAGAATAGGTTACTTCAGAATACAGAAACGCTGGATAATAGGTTACTTCAGAACACTGAAGCTCTGGAGAATAGGTTGCAAGACAAGTTGCTCCAGAATACCGAAACGCTGGAGAATAGGTTACTTCAGAACACTGAAGCTTTGGAGAATAGGTTACAAGATAGACTTGATCAGAACACTGAAACGCTGCGTGAAAGTTTACAAACAAACTGTGAAGTTTGGGGCACAAAATTGGTTAGGTTGCAGCAAAGTACTGAAAAACTGAACGAAGGGCTCCAACATGTAGAAAATAAGTTGCAGCAGGTTTCTGATTCTTGTCAATCAGCTAATAGGTTACTAAATGAACGTATAAATGATGAAGTAACTTTATTAAATTCTAAAGTCAGTGATCTTGAATCAAAACTAGACCATTATGATGATGATTTAAAACAACACGTATCAAACCAGTTGTGCCAACATGAAACTTCTATAAGTACACTACAAATAAATATGAATACTACGCAGGTAAAGTTGCAAGAATTTGATTCTATGCTTAAGGATTTAAATGAGAAATGCATTAACTTAGAGCAAAACGATGTTATTTGTACTAGTATGGTTAAGAGACGTTCTACAACCAGATAAAGAATTAAGTAATGTTGATGCACTTACTAATGAACATAGGCACAAAGCATGCCAAACTGATACAAGATTAAATTCTAAAATAAAGCATGTTGTTTTTAGTGAACACAATAAATGCGAAACATTTCATACAGGTTCTTCTGGCTATGATACATCTGATGCTGAAGTGAATTCTGCAAAGGAAAATGTAACCAAATTGTGCAAGGGCAAATCTGCTCACAATAAAAGTAGAAATAAATTTGGTAAAGCTTCCACTTCACAAGGCAAGAATACATATGCATTGCGGCATTGTGTTTTAGATAATACTGAATTTACTAATAGCAATCCTACTGTTGACAAAATCCATTGTACATGTTCACTAAATAACCATTCATGTCTTTCCTCGTTGAACAGCTCTTTACTGTATGATAATAAGCACGTACATACTTGTGATATTGAAAATAATGCACCTAGTTCTTTATGTGCTACAGACACATCAAAGCAAATTTGTTCTACATCTAACAGAAATTCCATACCTTCTAGAACTTATGTTGCTTGTGATTAAAGACAATTTCACAGGTCTTGAAACTTCAGTATGTGGTTGCCAACGTCAAAGTACATGTCATTCCTTAATCCATGATCAGTTTCCTGATGACTTAAATGTAAATCATAGTCCTTGTACTAGAACAAACTGTACTTATAACCCGATGTGGCTGAATAATGATTCTACATGGAATTCTTATAATCAGTCTGATACATGCTCTAATAGATTTTCACGAGTTAGTGAACTCAGTCAATTGCCACGTTTTGGAGGAGATGTTTCAAAACAGTCTGCTAGAGAATTTATCGAACAACTAACTACAATGTTAAACATAATTGGTGTTCCTTCCAAGTATAAATTATGTATAATTCGTAAGTGTTTTTATAATGAAGGCGCTTACTGGTTCAACAGTGAAAAGAAGAGTTTCATTTCTTATGAGGACTTTGTACATAAATTTCTTGATCAGTTTGCATCAAATGAGTTATTAGAAAGTCAGTTGACATTGTTACGATCTAGAAAATACAACCCTGCTTCAGGTTTATCATTGGAAGCATACGCTTTAAAAACGTACTCTGCTTATTGTAACCTTGTGCAAACTCCAAATAAAGTTGGAGTAATACGGATGATTTTGAAACAGCTACCTGAGTCAATTTCAAAGAATGTAGGCTGCCATAACATTACAGATCTTAAGCAACTGACGCAGAAATTAAGGACTATTGATTTGTATTCGAGTGATAAGAATAAAAGTTTATCTTTGCCCGGTGATAATACAGATTCTGATGACAGGGCTAATAAGAAGAGAAGTTTCGACAGACCAAAATACTTCGTCAGGCAAATAAATGTTGAGCGGAATTCTTATGTTTCTACAACACAGACTGAAAATGCAGGAATCAATGTAAATCATCGCACATCTCCCAGAAGATTTGAACGCAACCCCTTAAGAAGGCAGTTTGTAAGATCTGAGAGAACTAATGATAACGTGAATAATTCTAACTTCAGACGTGAAAATTATCCATCCATATATAATATACTGCTGGACAAAAAAAACCGGACACTTGCATTTTTTGTGATAACGCATAAATTCTGATTCGAAGGCTAAGTAAATGTTGCAGAAATTATTGGAAATAAGAAATCCTGAATATATTCAACAGAAAGCAAATTAAAATTTATTGTTAATAAGTTAAATTAGAACATAAACGAAAGTTACAGAAAACTACCAAAAAAAATCTTAGCAATATTTTTTTTTTAATATTGTTAACTGGTACTGGTGGGGTCTAATAGCGGGTGTTACCTCCCCTGCCATCAATTACAGCTTGTAACCGCCGTGGCATACTTCGAATAAGGTTGGCAATCACTTCTTGGTCCAATTGCTCCCATTCTTCTTGAATAGCACGTCTTAGCTCTTCAATTGTTTCTGGAACTATTGCGCGGTTTCTGATATGTCGTTTCAGTTGATCCCAGACGTGCTCTATCGGATTTAGGTCCGGACTTTGTGGTGGCCATTCTAATCGCGTAATCGCAACTTCGTCCAAGTACTCCGTGACAATATTCGCAACGTGAGGACGCACATTGTCATGCATAAAAACAAAGTCCGGGCCTATGAATGGTGCATATGGTACTACATGATCTGCCACACATTCTGTAATATACCTGCAAGCTGCCATTGCGTCATTATCTACAAGAACCAACTCTGTACGTCCTTGTAAAGAGATACCTCCCCAGACCATGACACCACCACCTCCAAAGGGTGTTATTTCAACGAATCAACATTGTGCATAACGCTCATTAGGTCTTCTATACACATGTTCAAGCCCGTCTGATGAACGTAGGTTGAATTCTGACTCATCAGAGAATAAAACCTTTTCCCACTGCTCCACATTCCAACGTAAGTGTTTTGTAGAAAATTCCAGTCTTCGCTTCCGGTGACGTGCTAACAACCTGGGACCTGCAGCCGGCCTCCGAGATGATAAACCACTTTCATTCAGTCTTCTACGAACTGTTCGTGAAGAAACCACAGTTCTATGAACATTTCTCAAATGCTGTGCCACAATATTTGAAGTCGTACGACGGTCTCTTAAGACTATGATACGCATTAAACGATCTTCCCGTGCTGTTGTGCATCGTTTCCGACCAGAACCCGGTCTTCTACCATAGGAACCGGTTGCGTCATACCATCTGAGACCTTCATGGATAGTACTTCGTGCTATATTTAGCACCCTAGCAATATAGTGTACACTACGACCATCATCGCGAAGAGCTACTGCTTTTACTACCTCTTCACGTCTCATTTTCAAGCTAGTAAACTTACAATACATTTGCAAGAAAAATACCAGCAATGACAATGTCAATAATATATGTTACTATGGTTACTATGAACCAAAATTCATGCCTCTCTAGACATTAAACAAAATAACATCAACAGGAATTGAAAATCAATAAATTGAAACAAAATTGCATGAAATTAATTTTGAGCCTACTAAGTGTTCCAAATAAGTAAATACGAGTAAATAAATAAATAAATAGATAAATAATAAACGGAAAACTGTGGAAAATGTTCAATAATGAATGTTCAATTGTTCAATACTTAACTGAGAGCGTAATTCATAAGTAATTGCAATTCAGATGTCAAATATTAAGGTGTCCGGTTTTTTTTTGTCCAGCAGTATAATAATGGAAATGTTAGTGCTAGAAGAAATACAAATGTTGATGAACAATCAACTTATAATAGTGGTCAATACTTACTAAGTTG
The DNA here is from genome assembly GCF_977018435.1 of Lepisma saccharinum. Classification (NCBI taxonomy): domain Eukaryota; kingdom Metazoa; phylum Arthropoda; class Insecta; order Zygentoma; family Lepismatidae; genus Lepisma; species Lepisma saccharinum. The sequence continues at coordinate 10,747,810 of NC_139254.1, read as the reverse complement.
TAATACTAGTCAAAATAATGACAGTGTTAGTTCTAATTCTCGTAATGTGATAAATCACTCGGATGCTAGAACGGATTATCCTGTTCCATCTAAAAGGTTAGGTTCTTTACTTGAACAGTGAGCTGACCATCGCTGTTAGAAGACAAGTTCTGTTCTTTATATATCTCATTATCATGTGTAAAACAGCATGAATTTATTATTTCTGTTCTGTTTAACTGTTAATCATGATATTGTCTTTCATAGAAGAACTTACGTTTGGCTTCTCCTCTCACAAGCCATGTATTTTATTTGTCTGACATTTCAATGTATCAAAGGCAAGTGCTTGACACGAATAAAAGCGGAAAGCGCCAGGAAGAACATACAGTGCCTCGCGGGAAGAGTGATAAGAAGTAATGTTATGTAAGCTGAATGTAATATGGTATACCATTATAATGAAGGACTTCATTTGCACACATAGCTTCAAAAGGAAGAAGTGCACTCGTGAAGAATATAACCCTTTAAATGGATATAAAACGGTTTTGAAATAGTAATGGTAATGAGATTGCAGTAAAGAAGAAATCTACTGAAGATGGCTGTAAAGAAGATGTGAAAGGAATGAGGTTGCTGCCAATGAGGTAGTAAACGTAGTGAAGATAATACATTGAAGATGTTACGTTTGAAAAATATACGTATTTCTACATCAAAGTACGATGTCAAGGTTTTCAATCGGAGGAGGAGGCTATTGCAACAGTTCTTTAATTCAAAGACATTTTTACAATTATATTTTGTTATTTAGTTTTGAGAATAATCTGAAAAGAATGAAGAAAATTCTGTTGTGCTACTCTATTCAATGTTGATGTTATTTTGTTTGTTATTCGTTACTACAGCGACTGTAGAAATTGGTTAATATACTAATGTGATAAGTAACATTTGAAAAGTTATTTTATTTAAAATATTGCAACAAACTGCTCCACACCGGGGACAGTTGCAGAAGGTACAGATATAGACGCTGGAAGAAATTTCGAAAGTCTAGAACTGAGATTCCCAAACTTTTTCGTTTCACGGCGCCTTTAGTATTTCAAGATTGCCCAAGTCAGAATGTCGGCCTATCTAACATTTGCAACGCTCAGTTAGTGTGGTTATGTTGCACACGTTTCAAATTCAGAAACATCTTATGTGTAAAAAGTACTAAGTAAGCACTGTATTTAGAAAAAATCATATAATTTCTGTGAAAATATTGGAGCATTTCGCTGCTCCCCTGCAAGCTAGCCCCAGATCCCCAAGGTGGTGCGGCGCACACTTTGGGAACCCATGGTCTACAGAATCTTCTAAATAATTGCTCCTACTTACACTTCGGCTCATAAACAAGATTGAACGAATATAATAGCAGCTGTTCATGTTCTGTGAATTTATCTTTCATCTAGTTGTGAGCCAAATAATATCTGCTGTCAAAATTTTCACTCTTCACCTCAAACAAATTAGAATACAAAATAGTTTTACCTAATGTGAAGGGGGCTGACGGTAGTGCCGGAGAAGGGGTGAGCCCCCCTGGCCCCTTCCTCGCTACGGGTCTGAATAACAATATTCCAAACTTTTTGTGACTAACTAACTAACTAACTCTCTAGCCTTCTTAAACCCGAAGGTTTATGGCTGCAGCAACAAAGGCCTTCCATCTGTCCCTATCCTGGGCAAGAACAATCTACTCTTTTCCAGTGGCGTAGCATGAGCATTTCGGGTGGGAACGCCAAGTCCAAAGGAAGGCTACGCCTTTTTTTTTTTGGTCCTAATAGTTTACTTATGGGATTAGTCGATATAAGTTTTGTCTATTTGAAAGTACAATTTCATTGTGTTTTGTTGCCTGAAGTCGACCGGCTTACGATAAAACATGATCCCTGCATATTTAAAAGCTAGGAAATGAGATGCCTCACTATGCAACAAAGGTTTGGAAGACGTATTTTTAATTAGGTTGTTCAATTCAGAACACCATACCCCATTCGGAGTCTTTTGCTCATGTGCAGAAAAACAATATTTGGTTTCTCTCATCACACCCAGCTAATCAAGGAAACCTTTCGGCATGACGCAAGTCATTAGAAAACCTACCAGAATCATAAGCACTTCTAGAACAATAGTGTGGATATTAATTATTGTGGTTGATCTAACTATTGATTGATTTTGTTTATTTCACTTCGCTTTTATGCCACTTTTGGTTAATCGCGAAGGTGAATATTAGTAGATGGTATCTGCGCTAGTGGCTGTTTGTGCCCTCGGGCGTTTAATATTCGCAGTTTATTTGCACGTACTTATAACTAATTTGCACGGGTTTTAATTAATTTGCATGTACTTAGAATTCATTTGCATGTACTTAGACTACTTTACATTTATGTATTTGCATGTTTATAACTTTTTATGAATATATATTTATTTATTTTATGAAAAATATGTATATAGAAGGTAATTAGAGGTACTAAACGCTATGCATATGGTTTTATATTCATTACTGCAAAGTATGTAATGTATAAAATGTTAATATTAATGTTTATAATATTGAAAATAAGAGTTTATGGTTTATGAACCGCTATGAACGGTGGTAATGGCTGTAGGTACAGGTCCAATTACGATTGGGGACGGTCCCGGTACTCGAACCCGCGATATCCAACGGTAATAAATATAGTGCACTATGTAATAATGTTATATGGCATGTAATATATTGAGCGGAGACGAACTATGTATAACGTGTGAGCTGAGTCCGATGCCAGACAGACAAGGGTGAACTCCGCCAGGTAGACGAGAAAGGAATTTTGGGGGAAGTGCGCTCAAGGTCAAATGACGTCAGAACGCCAGAACAAAGAAGGAATCTGATTGACCAATCAGAGAACGCCTCGGTAGATTTTCAGAACCGGTTTTTTCAAGGTTAACTAGTACGCAAGAACAGGGGAAAGCTATGCAATACTGCCAGGGAGGGGAGGGATTCAACCAGACAACAAAGAATGTCTGAGAATGCGCAGCAAGGGTCAAATCTCTGAAGCTATGCGGTTTCCGCCGCCAATTAATATTCCGCTCAGGTTTGCCTCCAAGGCACAGGACGCTTTAGCGCAGGTTTTTTTTTTATCTGTACTATGAAGAAGGGAGAGCTATTAGGGACGGGGCCTACAGTTTTCACCATTTGCTTTTATCACGGGGTAACGAACCTAGGACCCTTTGATTATTGATTTAGGTAGTAAATGTATGTTACTGTGTGCTATTTAACTTAATTTTGAGTTTATTTTTTACCAAACTTTGACTTAATGTCAAACATTTTCACAGCTTATCCTTATTTTTACAAAAATAACACTATTTGTACTATTCAGGCAACATTTTTTATTAAATTTTGGACTCACAAAGACATTTTTTCAACTTTTAACTTATTATTTTACAACTTTATGTTAATTTTTACCAAAATAACACTATTTGTACTATTCAGGCAACATTTTTTATTAAATTTTGGACTCAAAGAAATTTTTTCAACTTTTAACTTATTATTTTACAACTTTAAGTTAATTTTTTACCAAAATAACACTATTTGTACTATTCAAGCAACATTTTTTATTAAATTTTGGACTCACAAAGACATTTTTTCTACGTTTAACTTATTATTTTACAACTTTATATTAATTTTTTACCAAAATAACACTATTTGTACTAATCAGGCAACATTTTTTATTAAATTTTGGACTCACAAAGACATTTTTTCAAACTTTTAACTTATTATTTTACAACTTTATGTTAATTTTTACCAAAATAACACTATTTGTACTATTCAGGCAACATTTTTTATTAAATTTTGTATTTACGAAGAGATTTTTTCAACTTTTAATTTATTATTTACAAGTTTATGCCTATTTTTTACTCAAATAACACAATTCTATCTGTTCAGGAAAGACTTTTAGTTAGATTTTCGACACACAAGGTGTGTCTTCTCAACTTCTATCTGTTTATTTCACAAGTTTAGGCTTATTATTACCAAAATAACACAATTCTATCTGTTCAGGAAAGACTTTTAGTCGCATTTTCGACACACAGAGTGTGTGATCTCAACTTCTATCTGTTTATTTCACAAGTTTAGGCTTATTATTACCAAAATAATACAATTCAATCTGTTCAGGAAAGACTTTTAGTCGCATTTTCGACACACAAAGTGTGTGTTCTCAACTTCTATCTGTTTATTTCACAAGCTTAGACTTATTATTACTCAAATAACACAATTCTATCTGTTCAGGAAAGATTTTTAGTTACATTTTCGACACACAAAGTGTGTGTTCTCAACTTTTATTTGTTTATTTTACAAGTTTAGCCTAATATTTACTCAAATGACACTATTTATATTATTCAGGCACCATTTTTATTACATTTTGGACTCTCAAAGACACACACACACACACACACAGAGAGAGAGAGAGAGAGAGAGAGAGAGAGAGAGAGACAGACAGAGAGAGAGAGAGAGAGAGAGAGACAGAGAGAGAGAGAGAGAGAGAGAGAGAGAGAGAGAGAGAGAGAGAGATTTTTTCCAAGTTTACAGGATTATTCTCTAGTTTACTCAAATAACACAATTTAGATGTGTTTTGAATTATATTTTGGATGCAAAAGTATGTTTTGACAAGTTCTACCCTTTTATTTTACAAGTTTAGGCTTATTATTACTCAAATAACACAATTTAATCCAGTCAGGAAGGATTTGTTATTATATTTTGGATGCACAAAGAGATGTTTTCAACTTTTTTACTGATTTTTTGCAGGGTATGTATTAATTTGTATTTATTTTGTTTCGTATCATATATACATTTACAAATTTTTAACTTAGAGTTTAGTATTTATTTAATTTTTTTTCAAAAACACTAAAGAAAAAGTACTTTTAGCTAAAATGTAAGCCACAGAATATATTATTATTATTATTATTATTATTAGGGTTTACTGATTTCCACTATGCTATTTTTGGTTCTGTATTTCTATATGTATTTATTTAGGTCAGGTTACGCCTGCTACGTAGGAAAGTTTGTTTATTTTAGAGTTTGCTGAGTATTTTGTTACTTTTATACTAGGTAAAGTTTTCTAAATATATCAGGAAGGGCTCCATCCATATATTTTTGTTTTTGCTGTTTGGAGATGATGCGATCAGCATCACTCTCCATCTGCTTTTTATTTTATGTACCCAATATTATTTTGAGGCTTAGTGAATTCTAGAGCCTATTTATGCAGGAGAGAGGGCTTGAAAATTTTCATTTCAGATAACCCACAACTATTTGTCAGAGTATTTTAAAGGATATTTTATATTTATTATGTGCCACTAGAATATCAAAGCTTGCTTAATTTTTATGTCTGCAACGCTGTTATTGTATTTCTAGCTAAGGTTTACTGGATAAAGTACACGAAATGTTTATCATTTCGACTATTTACTTTTATACGAGGCCAAATTTTTAGTGTAACGAAAATTATTGTGTGTCTATAAAGACTGAAATCCCTTTACCGATGGGTCCATAACTGGACGCTTACCAACATTGTTTCTTTTTTTTTAAAAAAATATATATAACCATTTATCAATATATTCTCAATTCACAGGACAAGACGAAGTTCACAGACGACTGACTATATGGACCATAGGTCCACTTGCTAAACTTTTTTTCTATGCTAGAAGAATAATTTAGCCTTATAGCCTTTTTCAAGGTATTTTTGAAGTATTACTGGTTTTTTGGGTGCATCAACATTTGGGTTATTTCTATTTTTTTATTATACGAGGCCACAATCACTATCTGAACACTGAAATTCTCTGATTGAAACTAAAACCTTAGGCTGTAACTAGGGATTTAGTATGTATATCGACAATTTATAGGACAACACGATCCTTACAAAGGATTGTAGGTGATGTAGGCCCACACGCCAGAGCTTTGTTAACCTGCAAGAAGCATTTACAGCTAATGCTACGAGGAAATGAGGTTGATTTTTTACTGTTTCACAAGAATGCTATTTTTTATACACCCAATATTTGCTTTTCAAGAAACTACATGTACCAGAAGCACTTACAGGCCAACTCTAACTAGACTTCGACTTATTCTATATCAGGTGCTAAATTTATAAAGAACTATGATTGTGTATATTTCTGAGGAAGTACGCAAAAGCAGATTACCCGATTAAAGTATCTGAAAAACATATTTTTCTATGCAAGTATATTTTTATTGACTGGATTATTTAACAGATCAAACAGGAAGACTGCAAAATTCATTAAATGTAGTTCTATAGTATAGGTGGTTTCAGAGATATAAAAAGAACAAATATAAGATTTCGCTTTTTTTTTGCTTCTGAGGCTAATCGCGACGCTAAGGGTAAATGGCCAGGAAATGTAACGGAGGAGAAACAATCCCAAAAGTTATGGGCTGCATGTAAGTTAATACCACAGAGATATTACAGTAGGTGTAGGTTCTTCCACCAGAACATTTCTATCATAATAATACTGGTTATGCTGTACTGTTAGCTAAAGATGCTGTTATTTGAGAAACTTAAAAGCTTATTTGCAAAATTTTAGATAAATAATAATCTGTTAGACTGTAAACATATTTTATATCCATTCTGCAAAAGATCCGATGACAAAATTTAAAAATTGTTATCGTCCAGACAGGGACTCGAACCCTGGACAGATAGGTTAAAAGCCTAACGCTATACCAACTAAGCTATCTGGGCACAAGGTATTCTTTTTTTTGAAATGTTAGTTATCTTAAGAAATATATTGAAACACTTGAGAACACTTTTGGTCTGGTTCGACAGGCAAGGAGACAACATTTCTCAATTTTTACAGACTGGGTGTATTTTTCCACTATAGAGGCCTTCACTATATGTAATTCGAAACGCTAAAGTTCAGCTAGCTTCCAAAATTGAGGTAAAGATTGTGTTTGGTGAGATTAACAAGTTACAATTATATCCAGTTACGGACAAATAAAGCTAAAACTCTTAGATTTACTGTACTAGCCAACTTTTAGTAATATTTTCTTCACTTTAGTACAAATACCAAAGAAATAGGTATATTTTATTTATAATTTGACAAAATGTACTAGTATTTAATTTACAAAGTTAGGTAAAAAGCAGTATTTTTTAAAAATATTGTTACTGCCTTCAAATTTTATGTTATTTAGCCACTAACAACTGATTTACACTGTTTGGCATCCTTTAAACAGGAAAAGAAGGAATTATTTGTTTATTATTTTTACTTTATATTTATATTTATTTAAGAAAACAATTCTACAGTTTAACTTAATTTTAACAAATTGTTACTAATTTATATATCAAAGTTATGTTATTTAGAGTGTATCAAGGCGTATAAAGTTAATATTTGTACTTATCAGTTCAACTAACAATTATATTTTACACACAAAAGATGATGTTTACAGTTAAATTACTTGAATCAGAGAATAATATTTTACAGTAATTGATTCATTCAGCACTAGTCAGTACTTTTATGCATCAGAAAGTTTTCTTAATTTTCTATTACGCATGCTATTTTGGGCTATTTTTAAAATGTATTTCTAAGGCAAACTGGTTTAATTTTCTGCTTATAATGCAAAGTTGACATAGTTTTCGCACAATGCATTGTACATTTGTTATATTCTCTACTTACAATTCAAATATTATGCTTATTTAATGTATAACTAACTAACTCTCTAGCCTTCTTAAACCCGAAGGTTCATGGCTGCAGCAACACATGCCTTTCATTTGTCCCTGTCCTGAGCAAGATCTATATACTCCTTTCCTTCCCTACCAATTTCCTTTTGGTTCATCTCTACATTATCCCTCCATCTTTGTTTTGGTCTTTCTATTGGTCTTTTACCATCAGGTTTCCCAACAAGAATCCTGTATACTCTTCTTTCCTCTCCCATTTGTACCACAGGATCTACACACCTAAGTCTTTTTGATTTAATCATTCTAATAATATCTGGACATGAATACAAATTATGTACTTCCAAATTATGTAACCTTCTCCACTCATCTGTCTCCTCATCTGTTTTAGGTCCAAATATTTTCCTAAGGATTTTATTTTCAAATACTCTCAATTTATGTTCCTTTTTCAATGTAAGGGACCAAGTTTATTTACTGTATTTAACTTTTATTTTTTGTAATTAACAAAAATTAAAAGCTTATACTGTAGTTATTATATCTTTTTCTATCAGCTTATTTTGAAATTAATATTATTAGGTATAGTCTTTGATTTATAACTATATTGCTTTTTTATCAATTTATCTAAGAGTACACGCAGACAAACACATGTGTTCACACTTTTATGTAAATAGATATGCCATTTTTCAATATTTTAGTATGAAGATTGCACTTTAGCTAAAGCAAGGGTAGGAAAGGTAGGATTTCTGAGAATTTGTTGCAGGATTTTGTTGTCCAAGTATAGATGAGAACTGAGCTGGGAGACTGTTTTGAACCTTTTCATGAGAGTTTGCATGTGAACTGTATGCAAATTGAGCACTATTGACTGTGCATGCTTCTAAGTTTTGCTGTTATTTTACATCAAGTCTGTGAGACTGTAGTCAGTTTTCCCATTTCAAGTAGTTTTTATTGATTGTATTTGTATATGTTGTGGGGACTTAGCAGTTTTATGTTATGAGTCAGTTTGTTGTAGAATATTTTTACATGATCGTTTTGAGATATTGAGTGTCTGCTGTTTTACTTGTAATTATTTTCCTTCTTGTGTTGTGTATTTGACTATATTTTGTCCAAGTTCGTAGTATTT
>NC_139254.1:10704166-10738974 GCF_977018435.1 Lepisma saccharinum | reverse complement strand
TATTGATGAAGTTGATGGGACACTCACAAAGGATACCCAGGCGCGTCGCCTGATAATGTTCGCATGAGCACGTGAACACTCATGTATATGTCTTAAATTACGTACATATTAGATGCACACACACATACACACACACACATACGTGTATTTATTCGAGAAAATATGTTTGATGCACGAGTATATACACAAAATTTATTCTGACGCGACTTCTTTCACGTCTGATAACTTTTTTAGATAGTTGGTAACACTGACTCCTACGGTGTTCTACGGAGGACGTTGAACACAATTGCTGTGCGTGTTGCATAGAGCTGACAGCTAAGGGGCTGCTGGCCACTATACCCCGAAGATGTTCACTTCGCTGTGCGAACACTGATGCAAGCGGCAATACTTCTTACATTCGGTGCCAGAGTGCAGCATATACAAGGCATATGTTTAGGGGGACTCGAAAAGGTCTGTGGAAAAAGTCTGTGCTACATAGTTGCAAACTTTAGCGACAATTCGCTAAACCTGGAGGATTTTAAAGGATTTCCCCCTAAGTCCTTTTTGTATTACTACAAATATAGCGTGATTTTGGGGGAAATTGTTGAAAATAAATTGAACTTTTATTCTTACTTTTTCAATTGAATATGAAGTTACAAGGGAGAGGAGCAAATCTGCATTCAGTACAAAACATTATTGTGAACACCCGTATGCGAACCGCAAGCGACGCCACTGAGAATACCCAGGCTAACCACTCCGCCACAGAGGTCGGCGGGTGATTCACCTATCGTACACACTACTGATGTAACTGCGCCGATTAGTAATTCAGACTACTGTCTGGCATACATCACGTTGCGACATAAAAAAACAACAACTGATAAACACTTTAAAATAATTCCGTCCAGAGATAATTCGATGTTAAGAGTCTTGCAACGAACGCTAAACATTTCCATTGACAAAATATAAAGGACTTAGATATTAACGAACAAATAACTTTCTTAATGATATATTTGTTTTGCGGGTTAAGTGGCAGAGCAGCCACAGGCCGAACTTCGCCCATGAATAAATAATCTCTGTTTCAAACGTTTCATACAGCGAGGACTGAAAACTCGGACGAAAACTGTCTTGTTTTTTTTTAAAAAAAATAGTTTTTAATGCACATCGCTGTTCGTGCGATAAATTACACAAAGAAGTTATACATTGGAGTTTGAAAAAGTTACGTGAGTCATATTGCGTATTGTAGCAACAAACAGGATGAGCGCGAAGAACCGGGTAGGTTTGTCGCCTGCATCAGAAGGCAGGAAGGGTCACATGAACACTAGAACCAATCAGGCGCTCCGTACGCCGGCGTTCGAGAGAGTATGTCGCCCGTGCTGTAGAGATCCAAGCTTTCCCTCGAGCCAGGCAGAGTCCTGGGCCGTGTCCGGATTGGCAAGCGCTCCGTCCCGTTCTCTCCCGTTGCTCTCGCGTGCCGTCGAAGTCACGTCCAAGTCGTCCGAATCTACATGTCCCCTTGTAATACGGTTGTCACTTTTCCCGCCAGGTGTCAGCCCGAACTTCACCCAACGCGCTCTGGGGCGCAGGCGCATTGCACGGAAGCATAAGGCAGACGCCAAACAAACATGACAATGATTTCCACCTATTTACTACTCATATTAAAAATGTAACACGCTATTTCATCATTTACAATTTTTCTACATTCAGTATTATCGATAAAATGTTAAAGTATAACTGAGTTTTACATCCTCTAATCAGTAAATGTTGTCTGTACAATGTGAAAGTTAGAATATGGCTGCCAAGCGCAGGGTCACAGCGAGTTCAAGCGTGCATCTGTCGCGCCTCTCTGCTTTCCCTCTCCGACTCCACGTCTGCCGCGAATTCGGACAACGGAGGTTGGCTGAGTCCCCGGATGGAACGGTGCTCTAGGTGACATCTACTGCCGATTCGGACGCGGCCCTGTACGCCAAACCTAGCCGGCGTCCGGCCATCAAAGGCATTAGGAAAATGCTCCAACGAGAGCCGTTTAGTGGAGCGTTGTAGGCGTACCGCGATAAATAGCTATTATAATTCATATAGCTCAAGTACATATATAATTACTAATGTTTTACTTTTTATTTGCAGCAATCACGCATTTTTTACCCACATTACGAGGGAAAATATAAGATTTCCCTTAGGTCCATCTGAACGTTAATTCTCCATCTTCGTCTTAGTCTTCCTACTGGTCTCTTACCATCAGGCTTCCCAACAAGAATCCTGTGAACTCTTCTTTCCTCTCCCATTCGTGCCAAATGGCCTGCCCACCTAAGTCTTCTTGATTTAATTATTCTAATAATATCTGGACATGAATACAAATTATTTAGTTCTAAATTATGTAACCACTCACCTGTCTCCTCATCCCTTTTAGGTCCAAAGATTTTCCTAAGGATCTTATTTTTAAACACACTTAATTTATGTCCCTCTTTCAATGTAAGGGACCAAGTTTCGCATCCATATAATATTACAGGCAAAATTACTGTTTTGTATATTTTAACTTTTAGTTTCTCATATATTATACGAGAAGATAAAAGTTTATGAAGAAAAAATAACACGCATTTCCTGAATTAAGCCAGTTTTTTATTTCCTCTTTAATATCAGTTTCATTTGTTAGTATTACTCCAAAGTACTTGAATTTGGAAACTGATTGAAACGAGCTGTTCTCAATAATTAGATTTTGATTATTACCTAACACTTAGAAAACTAAATATATGCTTGGTTTCGGCCTGTAAGCATATATTTAGTTTTCTCTTTGCTAACTTCCAAACCTATGCCACGTCCTCTCACGTGAGCATCTACCAGCTTAGCACAGGGTAGAGACGATGAGATACCTCTGGGTACAGATCAGGGTGACTAACACTACGAATATATTTAAAGAAACAATAGATTTAACCCACTACGGAGGGTACAATTCGTAATATATTTTTTAATAACATATACAAATACTAGATAACTTTGGAAATCTTTTCATACAATATTTTCCTTCTATTTTATTTCTTTTTAATTGCCGCCAATCTCCTTCTTTGGACTTCTTCTTCTTGTAATTACTAAGGCTTCTTCTTCTTATAATTACTAAAGCATATTCTTCTTTGGACTTCTTCTTCTTGTAATTATTAAGGCTTCTTCTTCTTATAATTACTAAAGCATCTTCTTCTTTGGTCTTCTTCTTCTTGTAATTATTAAGGCTTCTTCTTCTTGTAATTATTAAGGCTTCTTCTTCTTATAATTACTAAAGCATATTCTTATTTTGACTTCTCCTTCTTCTTATAATTACTACAGCATTTTCTTCTTATATTTACATCCTTATTTACAAATTCCTGATGCTACTTAAGTTCTTCACGTATTTAAATAAATAAATAGACACAGAATCGTAATTACAATTCGACTTCTTTACTTTTACATAATGATCACATATGCTATTACTGAATATTAATTACCCTTTCCACCTTATTTATATCCTGTTATTGTGCTAAGTTCATTTATTTCTTCCATTATAATTAGTATTAATATCTACAATCATTATTTCACCACATCAGCGCGTTCCTTTTTCTCTTTTTACAATTGTATACTTTTTCTTGAGTGCTGCCATCTCTGGCCCACTTTCTAAGCTGATTTATGCATCATCAAACATAAGTGTCGTTCTTTTTGCATGCTGCCATCGATGATCCTCTACCTCAAACAACAACAATGCAGTTTGTGTACGTGACACAAAATTCCCCTCCTTTGGGTAAAATTTTCCCTTCGTAGAAATTTCGTATGTAAGGAAAACATTTCTGCAACATCCATTCTTACCATTCACTTCTCATGTGTTCCTTTCAACATTTGTTTAACGTCTTCCGTACAATTATATCTTTTTACATTATCTAGATTTTCTCTTCAAAGGTGCTCTGCTTAGAGTATCTGCAACATGGTTTTCTTTTCCTTTTATATCCATAACATCAAAACTGTACTGTTGCAGTAAGATCGCCCATCTCGTCAGCCTTGCATTCCACTGTCTTGCAGAATTTAACCAAACTAGACTCTTGTGATCACATACCACCTTGAATCTTCTGCCTTTCAGATATGCAGAGAACTTTTCTATTCCAAATATTATCGCCAGACACTCTAGCTCGCTTATCGTGTACGCTCTTTCGAAGTTCTTCAAGCTTCTGCTTGCATATTGTATCACATTCTCTTCGTTGGAGTCGTTTCTCTGAAATAGGTATGCTCCCAATCCAATGTTCGATGCATCTGTACCTAAAAAGAACATTTTCCAAAATTCAGGTTGGTTTATTGCTGGCGCTTGTATAAGGTCTTGCTTAAGTCTTTGGAAAGCCTCCTCTTCGTCTCCTTCCCATTTAAATTTTATATGTTTTCTGAGAAGTTCATATAATGGCTTTGTTTTGCTTGCGAAATTGTGTATAAATTTCGATCGCCAATTGCATACTCCCAGGAATCTTTGAAGTTGTTTCCTTGTGTTTGGCCTTGGGAACTTGCTTATCGCGTCATTTTTTCTGGGCACATCTTTATTTCACCTCGAGATACTACATGACCTAGGAAACGTATTCCCTTCCTTGCAAAAGAGCATTTTTCCAATTTGACAGTTATTCCTGCTTCTGCCAATTTACTTAATACCCAATCTATTTTTTCTATATGTGTCTCCCAATCTTTCGTATGTATACACATAAAGTAAAGGTAAAAAAAAAAGTATATGCTGCCTGAAAAAGTGTGTAGTAATTCATTTATTCTTTCTACTTGATTTCTGGGAAGTACTACGTGTCTATTTAGCTCCCTTAAATCCAGTACGGGCCTCACACCTTTGTCCGGTTTGTCTACCACGTGCATTGGGCTTACGTGTACGCTATTAAAGTTCTCTATTATCCCCCAACTTAACCATTTCTTCAATTCCTTTTCTACAGCTTCTTTCTTTGCAAAGGGTATAGGATATTGCTTTGACACTATTGGACTCGCTGTGTCTACCTCAATCCTATAGGTGTATACATCCGTCACTCCTGGGTGTTGGCTAAATATTCCCCTATGTCTCAACAAAATATATCTTAATTCTTCTCTTTCATTTTCCGAGATCCAATGACACTCATCCACTTTGGCTTGTATTTCTTCTTTCGATGCCTTGTATTTATGGTCCTCTATTTCGGCCTCTTTTTCATATTCACCTTTTACATTTTCATTTTCAATTATATCATCGTAGTCTTTCTTCTTATACACTGCATCATGTTTCTGATATACAAGACTGTGCTTCCTAATGCCTATTTCGCTCTCGGAACCTTTTATTTCATCCTCCATAGGGATATCTACTTTCATGTTCTCCATTGATTCTAGATTTAGCCGTTTTTCTTTTATGTGTATGTGCCCATTCTAATTTTCTAAGAACGGTACTCCTAGGATTATATCACACCTCAAACCCTTTATCACCAGAAATTTTACTTCGAAATTAGCTCCTCTGATTATCATCATGATGCGTACCGTGCCCTGAATTTTGTATTCTTCATTTCCCGCAGCCATAACTAATCTGACTTTGTCCTTTTGAGAAGCGTCTAATTTTGCTTGTGGGTATTTCTCTTTAATTCTTTGCCAACATTTATAGCTCATTACGTCGACAACGCTCCCACAATCGATCAAGCATTTAACCTTAATTTCTATTATTTCTGCTTCCACATACAATGATCTTCCAGGTTTTAAGTTTTCAAAACTCGGCTCTCCAATTAAAAATAACTTCAGAATTCCTTCTTCATTTATCTATATTCTCCCGTCATATATTCATCATTTTCCTTTGCTCTCACACCTGGGAGTTGCTGCGAGAGCTCTACAAGTTTAGCATCTCGACCGATTCCACGTTCCTCGACTCCTCATTTATCTGCTGCCACTCAGCATTTCCTACTTCGTTCTGCACCTGGCTTCTGACTAATTACACTGCTTCTCTTCGCTCTTCATTTATCTCAGTATCTCCCCTCTCGTTCCTCTCGTTGTAATTATTTCCTCTAGGTTGCCTTTCTTCTATCTCCATCCTTCTTTCTGAGTTTCTTCGATTAACATTTTGCCAATAATAATTTCTTCCTCAATATCGGCGGTTTCCTCTCCACGGTCCTATATTCCTTCTATCATAATTTATTTGCTCTTCCTGAACATAATTTCGCCTTCTGCCGTTTCCGTTATCTTCTAAGAATTCTCTTCCTCTGCCTCTATATGCATTTCTGACTTCTATGTTCCTAATCCCGAATTCTTGTTTCCGGAATTTCTGCTCTGGACATTGTTCATCTTCAGGATGAGGCCTCTTAGGATAATATCTACCTTCCTTTTCCTTATCCCATGACCTTTGAGTCTTTTTCAGCATGTCATCTGTTCTGAGGTAGTCTATCAATTCTTCCACCTTTCTTATTTTTACTACAGCCACCGCTCTTTGTGTCCATATTGGTGGCGTTTGTATCACTTGTCTAACCAACTCTTCCTCATTCCATTTTTCATTCAAATTTCTGAAGCTCCTTAATGTTTCCCACGTGTGTGCTTCCAAACTCTCAACCTTGGACCAATCTATATATTTTCTTTTCAATATCTCCAGTTGCCTTTCCTTAATTTCCTCACTGCAATAATATTCCAAAAATCTTTTACTAAACTATTCGAATGTTCCAAACTTGTGCTGATTTAACTGATACCAGCCTGCCGCAGACTTTTCAAAACAGCCTTCGATAAGATCCAGTATCATATTTCCTGGTATCCTCATTAGCTTCACGTTAGTTGTTAATTCCTTCAGGAATTTTCGTGGACACTTGTCAGATATATTTCCATTAAACTTGGGCAAGTGTTGTAATTCATTATGCTTAGGGATTCTTGTCTTATATTTTCCCACTTCCAAATTACTTCCGTTTACTTTGTCCAACCATCTTCCATTGTCGCTCCCTTCTTCACTACTTTTCCATTTCCTTTTCATCCTCTGATGATTCCTTTTATGCTTTATTTCTTCCTCTGTAGTCGATTCGTCGCTACTACTTTCCTTTTTTATTCTCCTCTTCTCATACTCTTCTTTTCCATCATTTCTTTCTCGATTGAAAACTATTGGTTTATCTTGTATTCTCGTATCCTCTATTTTAGGGATTATTTCTCTCCATTGTAGTTTATTCTCTTTCTTTCCTTTGTCGATCTTACTTTCGAGGGTTTGCATCTTCTTATTACTGTCCTCTAATTCTTCCCTAACTTCTTGTCGTTATCATTCATCTAAATTTCAAAGTTTCTTTTACTATTGTTTCTTCTGTCACAATTTTCATTTTTTCTACTCTGTTTTCTACTTCATCTATTTTAGAGATGTTAATATCTATCTGCTTCTTATTTGCCAAGATTTTGTTTTCTAAACTTGTACTCCTCTGCTGGCATTCTTCATTCACTCTTGAAGCTTCCTTTTCGATCTTTCTATTAGTTTCTTCATGTCTTTCATGTGCCATCCTTATCATTTCTTCTATCTTTCACTCAAATTCTTTCCTGTTTTCTTCGCATACTTCTGCCATCTCTTCTATTCTTCTATTAATTTCTTCCAACCTTTCTTTAACTTCTTTGCTGTTTTCTTCTATTTTCTTTTCCAACCTTTCTTTAACTTCTTTGCTGTTTTCTTCTATTTTCTCTTCCAACCTTTGCCACGATTTAGGCGTTCCGCCCATCGCCAAGGCACACGACACACCGGCTCGGTCCCCTCGAAAGACCAAGACCGGGCGTCGCTGCCTACCAATTATCTTTCTGTTATAATATATATGCCACGACTAATTCTTAGTTCCTGCGGGGCATGAGCGCCCCCATCCCAAAGTTCGGGTTAGGGTCTGCTTTTAAATAATAAAATTAAAATTAAATTTATGCTTACTTAACCAAGAAACTTAACTCTAAAGTAGGTAACCTTCCTTACGCTTAAACTTCCATCGTGATCGCACCCGCATCCCACTGACCAGTGAGGATACGCATGCGAGTCGAAAGCGAAATCAGCATAATCTAAACTGACGTCTTATGGATTGATAAAGCCTCCGCCTCACTGACCAGTGACGGCGGGACACCTCATCAAACCAGAAGAAGGCCAGTTAATTTGTACTTATAAACCAAATTTTCTATAAGGAAATACCCATTAACGACTACAAGTTTATTTACAAATCCAAACATAGTTAAGTTAAAAGAAAAATATACAAACTTCTGATCAAAAGAAAACTACAATGCCAAAATAAAATTTAGATCAATAACGACTCTGTAACATAGACTGAAACTTGCTTTAGAGTAAACATAAAACCCAGAAAGCTCTCTCTTATATAACATGTCCATATCCCATCATAGAACTAACACAGCTGTAACTTGGTTTCAATTAACGGTGACTAATTATTCAGTAATGATCGACAAAATTTCTAACCAAAACCAAAGAAAAATTTACAAAAACATCTATCCGTAAATTCCTATTCGTGCTTTTGTCATATTTTCACATCTGCATTATGTTCTCTAGAACTCATGAGGTATACTACCCTCTTCGGGGCCAACCTCCAAAAACATTCATAACAAAATATAAGGGGAGCCTTTCTCTACCCAATATCAAAGCCATATCTCGGCCACAAATTACAAATGTCCACGTGGAATTCCTTAACATAATAGGGGACTCTATGTCTACCCTTTTTGGCTACTCACATTGCAAAAGCAAAACAATAGACTTTTACATTAAATGCATTTCTAGAAAAACGTATACTCGACCTGTCACCTATTATAACTGTTTCAAAATTACATCTAAATAAAACCTAAATAAGAGAAACCAATAAACTTTCCTTAACGGTCCGGATACTCAGACTTTAAACGGACATGAAACTATATAAGCTATCAGATTTAAAAGACACCCTCTGACCAGAGGTATACTCTCGGATTAAAGTAATAAAGAATCAAATTTATTTAAATGAACCTCCTGACCAGGAGAATTCAGAATGATTTAGAATAAAAAATGTACTTGTTGAGAAGGATGTATATCTTTGATATTATATCGGAGTCACACTGACCAGTGACAACTTCGACAGAAATTTAAAATGTATGAATAATTTCAAAGTTTAAATTATTAAGGTTAAATATTTATATATGAATCAAATTATTTATAAGCCTGCCAAAATCCTCTTTAAGGATCATGCTAACCAGCACAAATCCCGAAAGGTGGCTTCCGGAAAACCTCGGACATTGTGGAAGGGAGAGCTGACCAGCCACTCCCCACACAAAGCCCGTATTCTCCCAGCCCTGGACCTCGACAAGCGATTTAATCACCTAAAGATTCCGGAATATACTGATATACTGATTATTTTGCCAGCAAAGCGGTTGGTATTTATACTCGCGGGATTGCGCAATTCTATTCCTCAACAAAAGATTTGGACATATGGAAAGTTATTTTTAGCCTAACAATTACCCCTTCGAAAGAGGCATATCGAGAATCACAATGCAGCAAAACTTACTTACAAAACCGCGCAGCGCCGAACGAAAAAGAACCCATTGTTGATAAGAAAGAAAAATAATGCAAGCTTCAACCTGCTTTGCGTTTTTTTTTCGCTTGGCAAAAACTGCATTACAATTTTAACAAGGATAAAATATACATTCAAAAAGATTAGACTACAAAAGAATTTATACGAGGACTATCGAAAAGTAATTTGAATAACAAAGAAATTTACCAAAATTTACCAATCATTACACCTTCTGCTGTTGTGATCTTGACTTTCTTTTATTTCCATCATCATTTTCATCAACATCTCCATCGTGTTTTGTTCTTCTTTCCTTCCTTCCTTTTCCTTTAACTTTGCTTTCCTGCATTTCTTGCATTCGTATCCTTCTCCTCTTTCGCACATCTTCTCATATTTTTCTTTCCGGATTCCTTCACATACCCAGTGTTTCGTTTCTTCACATATCTTACACTCTATTATTTCTTCCTTATTTCCTTCTTCTCCATAACATATATATTTTCCTTCTTCCATTTTTGCCTTACCTATCTTTCCAAATTCTTATTCTTCACGTTATTTAGACCTCTGGTCTGTATCGAGCCCCACACGTTGGTCGCCATTAATCAATGCCACGTCCTCTCAAGTGAGCATCTACCAGCTTAGCACAGGGTAGAAACGATGAGATACCTCTGGGTACAGATCAGGGTGACTAACACTACGAATATATGGAAAGAAACAATAGATTTAACCCACTACGGAGGGTACAATTCGTAATATATTTTTGAATAACATATACAAATACTAGATAACTTTGGAAATCTTTTCATACAATATTTTCCTTATATTTTATTTCTTATTAATTGCCGCCAATCTCCTTCTTTGGACTTCTTCTTCTTGTAATTACTAAGGCTTCTTCTTCTTATAATTACTAAAGCATATTCTCCTTTGGACTTCTTCTTCTTTTAATTATTAAGGCTTCTTCTTCTTATAATTACTAAAGCATCTTCTTCTTGTAATTATTAAGGCTTCTTCTTCTTGTAATTATTAAGGCTTCTTCTTATAATTACTAAAGCATATTCTTCTTTGGACTTCTTCCCCTTGTAATTACTAAGGCTTCTTCTTCTTATAATTACTAATGCATATTCTTCTTTGGACTTCTTCTTCTTGTAATTACTAAGGCTTCTTCTTCTTATAATTACTAAAGCATATTCTCCTTTGGACTTCTTCTTCTTTTAATTATTAAGGCTTCTTCTTATAATTACTAAAGCATCTTCTTCTTGTAATTATTAAGGCTTCTTCTTCTTGTAATTATTAAGGCTTCTTCTTATTATAATTACTAAAGCATATTCTTATTTTGACTTCTTCTTCTTGTAATTATTAAGGCTTCTTCTTCTTATAATTACTAGAGCATTTTCCTCTTATATTTACATCCTTATTTACAAATTCCTGATGCTACTTAAGTTTCTTTATCTATGTAACATCACCCTTTCCTTATTCTTTATTTACATCTTTGGTTTAGACATTGGTCTTGCTAATGAACCTTTTAGATCCTGGCTGTATTGATTTTTACTTGTACGTAGATCATTATATACGCTTCCCTTTGTATCTACTTCCTGATACAAATTGACTGAAATATTAAGAAAATCTATCTCCCAGATAGGCAAAGAGAAAGGGGTTAGTTAAAGATCGCCGCCTGGCCGGCGCTATAGCTGCAATAGATGCGCCTACCAAAAGTGCTTGGGTGCCTGCCATGAAATGGCGCTACACCTGGGAAAAACAACCCAAAAGCCGCACGAAACTCTCAGTTCGTGGGAACCGAAATAGATCCAGAATCGTAATTACAATTTGACTTCTTTACTTTTACTCGTACATAATGATCACATATGCTATTCCCGAATATTAATTACCCTTTCCACCTTATTTATATCCTGTTATTGTGCTAAGTTCATTTATTTTTCCATTATAATTAGTATTAATATCTACAATCATTATTTCACCACATCAGCGCATTCCTTTTTCTATTTTACAATTGTATACGTTTTCTTGAGTGCTGCCATCTCTGGCCCACTTTCTAAGCTGCTTTATGCATCATCAAACATAAGTGTCGTTCTTTTTGCATGCTGCCATCTATGATCCTCTACCTCAAACAACAACAATGCAGTTTGTGTACGTGATACCTATCTCTTTAGCTGCTGTGAAAAATAATTTAGTATTATTCATAATTGCATTTACATCATGCCCTAGTAAGTATACATCATCTTCATATGCTAACAACTGAGTCACACCGGTTAATTTTAGTCTTTCATTAGTTTGTTTTACCTTCTAAGGCAAAATTGAATAGCAATGGAGAGAATGCATTTCCTTGTTTTAACCCACCATGAATTGTAAATTGGTCAGATACATTAATACCCAGACGAATCTCACTTTCTGTTTCACTGTTGCATACCTTTTATAATATTAACAAGCATCTTAGGTATTTCAAACTCGACTAATATATTATATAATTTATCTATTTTAACCGAATCATATGCTTTATAAAAATCAATGAATAGCTGCTGGTGGACATTTTGATTATATTCCCCTATTTCTCAAGTGTCTGATGCGAAAAATCACCAACTTTTGGGAGGAATTAATATTTTTTGTCTAAGATGAACAGAGATTAAGATAGATTGTCATTGATTGTCACTTGAACACACTTCCTTGTTATTTACCGCAGCTCTTTTACCACGATATACCAACACGATATATATATATCGCCAAATATTGTAACGATGTACTTTGTCTATACCCTGTCCCAGCTAACTGTGGAGCAGGGCCACGCATAGCGGTCGAGGAGGAGAAGGGAAATTGAGTGGTGAAAGCGCAGCGTTGCCAACCGTACGGTCCTGATCGAACATGTACAGAAATTTCATGGCATGTACGGACGTACGGTCCATACCTTAGTCCGTAAACTAAATGTACGGCTTGTCAAAATTTCCACTTGCTGTTTTATCCCTAAGAAATTCTTAAACCAAGCGTACGGACCTGGAGACAAAAATACGGTCCGTTTGCCATGTGCGTACGGTATTATCGGTTTCAAAAGTTTGCAACACTGACAGAGTGAAGCAGGGAAAGCGGGTAACTCCCGTCGCCCATTACGCAATCCCGTTTCTCTCACTGTTCATTGGTGGAGCCGTCTCGCATTACTACTTGCGCAGAGACTTGTTCTTGTTCGCCTGGTCTACAGTTAGCTGGTACGGAGTTTAGATGATATATCGCCCAGCACTAAATTCATAGTCAAGAACTCTTTCTTCCATTGGTAATTTCCTTGCATCGCTTGTTCATTAATTCAAGGGTATGAAAACAAAGATAACACATTCCTGACTTACTCGTTAGCATTGGCTGCACTGTTTTAAAATGAAATATCTTATAAACTTGAAAATTAGTCAAGAAATAAGAATATAGCTGGACAACTCCACCAGCTCTCACGTAAAGTGAGCCAAATTACGTAATTTGATATGGCATGCAAATCAGGAACGTAACCAGGGTTTTCTTTCGGGGGGGTTCATCCCTTATCAGCAACGGCGTCGCCAGCAATGTTTGTAGAAATAATAATGACAATAACAATTATTACTATGGTTATATTTGTCATTCTATAATAATAACTATTATAAGTTATTAAAAATCGATTTTAATCCAAATTTATTGTTGTTGTTATTATCATTAAATAAATGGAGGGACTTTGCTACTTGATCAAGCCTATGAGTGAATATCCAACACAACTGTTTCCCATTATTTTTCTTACATTTTGTACAGTTAGTGTACCGAAATTCATAGTTATTGTATTCTGTTGTTAACCTATACACGTTCCGTTCAAAAAAGGCTTTAAAGTCAGGGGCAAATTTTACTCATAAAGTTTACACTGTCTGGCATTTCACAAAGAAAACTCTAAATTTTGGAATCTATGGATCCATTTATTTGGATTAAATGTTAGAATATAAAAATATTAGCTGGTTCCTTTATTATACACTAAACTTTTTCTATGTTATGTTTAATACTGCTGAGGAAGTAAAAATAATTTTCACTAGCCTATACACTATTTAAATTAGATATTTGTATGATTTGGGGGGGGGGGTCAGCTCCCTTAGCATTCGGTTTGTAATTGCTTGTTCCAATCTAAGGTGACTAATATTTGTAATGGAACTGAAGGACCTAATAGTTCGGTACAAGCTTCCTTTATAGACCTAACGAGACCAAACTTCATTGATAGGAATAGTAGAATGACAGCATTTTGTTCCTACGCGTCAGCAAAAATTTGATGCGCCTGGTGTTATGTTACATCCGGTTGTAGCGGGCCACGAGTGATTTTATTGTTGAGTCAGCAGAACGTGTCTGATCACCTTGAAGACATCGGAAGCGGTGGGGGGAGGGGGTCAATGGGTTTGTCACGTTGTTTCTTGATGTATGCTAACCTAACACGTGCGTATGTTTGTGTGTGTGTGGAGGAAATGCGCGCGCAACCATTGCGTATGATTCAAAGACATGAAGAAATGATTTAAAGATGGCGCCGAAGGTGCTTTACCCCCGAAAGTTTAGCGGCTAAGGTTATTGCTCTGTAAAACAAGAGGCGTCGAGGGTTCGATTCCTGGTAGAGTCAATATTGATTGGTTGATAGATTGAGTTAGTTTTTTTAAGTCTGTTTTATGCACGGCAAAACTAATCAGGATTGGAGCTACAGTTGAAAAGTGGTGATTCGGACCACTATGTGCCTCCACCGAGTATCGAACCTGGGACCCGTTGATTACAAGGCGACGATGTCAATATTGAATGGTCTCGATTAGCCTGTGTGTAAATAAAGGCAACAAAATGGTTGAGTTCGAAAATCGAGTTGGGTTAGTGGTTAATGTTGTCACCTGGCAATGAAGAGGTCGCGGGTTCGATTCTCTAGGTAGTTAAATTAGGCCAATTGTTTTGCCCCGCCATTATAGGTCCCGATTAGTCCATCTGTGCATAAATAGTATTTGAATAAAATCAAAATGGCGGCCGCGTTTTGTGTTTAGCGGCGGCGGCGACCGGGGCGCAGCGCGGGGCGGCGCGGCGCGGGGGGTGTTTTTTATTCCGCGAGATGTTTTAACCAAGTGGTTGAGGGTTCGATTCCCAATGTTGGTGAAAATTGGATATTCAATTGTATTTGTTTAAAAGTTCCGATTAGCTTTTTGTGCACAAAGAGAAAATGAACTAATTGGAAATAGGATGTTTATGCTGTAATGAAAAGGTCCCCGGGTTCGATTCACAATGTCAAATTGGCTGATAATGATGTTGTTTAAAATAAAAAACAAGTGTGTTGAGTCCCCATTAGTATTTATGCAGGAACAGATATTAAAAATCAAAACAAAATGGCTGTGACTGGTGTTTAGTATTCGAAAGGTTCCAGGTTCGAGTTCCTAGTTTTAATTTTTTTTTTTTTTTTTTTTTAGTTTACAGAATTAGTCCCCATTTATTGCGTTTTGGCGAACACGTTCTCCCCCTTTGTGGCATTTGGACATGTTGGAGATATACATAGAAATTGTTGTCAAAGTGGCTAATAATGATTTTCTGTTTAAATAAAAAAGAAGTGTGTTATCAATCCCGATTAGCACGAACAGATATTCAAAAAGCAAAACAAAATAGCTGATATTGTTGTTTAGTATTCAAAAGGTTTTGGGTTCCAATGCTGGCAAATTTGCAGAATAACATTGATTTGTTTAAAAAGTGAGTTACTATTCCCGATTATTTTTGATACACAAATAGAAAATGGGGTGATTTTGGAGTTTTGCAACCAAGGGGCTAATGTTGGCGTTTTTTAACGCAGTCCCGATTAACCGTAATGCATAAAGCTGTTTCAACGAATATCGAACCTGGAACCTTTTGATTACAATGCAAAGACTTTACCACTAATGTATGCTATGTTTTAAAAACAAAAATAAATAATAGTATCGAATTTGTTAAAAAATGCGTTACCAGTCTCGATTAGCCATTATGCACAAACAGATGTGTTTTGAAACCAAAGGGGGGGTCGAGGGTTCGATTACAACTGGGTATGTGTGTTGAGGAAACTAAAGGTAAACAGGCATGGAAAGTTTTTATTCGCCATCTCAAAATAAGTTTTTGGGCTTGGTACAGGTAGCTTTTTGTAGAAAGCCCCACAACGACATCAACGTGGCTACCATCTGTGGGGGCCTCTTTTTTTTTAAGTTGGAGAGGGGCACAAAGCCGTTTGTACCATACAACGTTGCACCGAAGAACCAACTTGTCAACTAGTCACTCACTCCATCATTAAAGTGCACAACATAATATCAGATTTGCACTGATAATAAGCAAAAAATTATAGCGGCTGCATAATTATATTTCAATGACAGCAAATGGTTTCAAATGAATGGTTTTCACTTTTATTTTTTACTAAGTAACAGATTTTGTAATGAAAAGCTTTAACATTTGCATATAATATGAGATTTGTTTTGGTATCCAGTTTGTATGTTGACCAAATCACAGATATACTATTACTAAGGATAGCATTAACTTAATCTAATAAAAATATATTCCACTGCATTACAAAATTAACTCATTCTGTTTTCTGTTGTTTGAATCCATATGGTAAAGTCTCGAAACTTGATGCACATCTTTTTCTTTTGGTATATACCACCTGAAAAACCCTTATTTCCGGCTTACTAACAACGGAATGTGTTTTTGTGCGTACGATTTTGTTCGAGTTGAGTAAAGTTAAAGAGGAGGTGTTGTTGAGAATAGCATTGGTGAGTGATTCGAAATTGATTGTGCTGCTGTTTTTATGGTTTAGACATATGCCTTTCACCTTGCAAACAGTAGTAACATTAGTATTGTCTGGATTTACTACCTCAAATGCATAACTTTTCGGCCCACTGGATGAAAATGCTCTGATATAAGCATTTTTCCCATAGAGTTCTAGTTCATTTGTCAACTCCCCTAGGTAGTCTCCAACAGGCAGATCAACATCACCTGGCCTTTGAATATAAATAACACTATCGGTATCATAGTACAATACATTTTCACCTAATGTATCCAAATATTCATAAAGCTCTAATCGTGCATGTGTTGTAGTGTATGCTGCAATAACTACATTTACAGTCGATAATGGAAGTGCAGATTCTTCGAGATATTGCCAGTGAACAATCAACATATCTTCATTTATAGGTATAACTTGATGTACTTCAACATTGGGACTTTCTAGTTTATCGAAAAAATCCTTACGATTGTTGATAATACTAACTTGACCAGGGTTTTCTCTCTGTCCAAATTTACCCCAAAATGAATTCAGCATAAGTTTTGCTAAGCTTCGTAATCCAGGATTAGCACATATTCTGTTTTCATCCAACAACACACCCTCCTTTTCAAAATAGTCAGCTATGTATTTTTTTTTGGATTCTTCATCAATACACCACAATGGCCAGCCGCTTGCTTCAACTTTTGCTTTGAGAAATGTATTGATGTACTCTGCAAAAACACCACCTGATTTTTTTGCAGGATCATATTGTTCAACATTATATTCCCATACCTCATGTAATTCTAAAATTTTGTATTTCTTTTGAACTGCCTTCTGAACTTCATCCACAACCCAGGTTCCAGTTATAGCTCTTTCCCCAGCAGTATGGTTACATTCCGCCTGGTTTATTTCATCGGCACAAGTTCTACATAGAGGGAAAGTTAATTTTGAATTGGTTCGATATGGTAACACAGGATGGTACAGATCTCTCGGTGGAAGTATTGTTGCTTTGACAAGTCCTTCAAAAGAATAAATATCGGGGCATTCTTCCCCCACATAAATTTTCACCGGATGGCCAACTGGAAACTTTTTAACTTTGCAACAATAAGGGTACAGGCTACATACATCCTTATATTGAATTGTTTCATTTTCTTTCACAGTGTAATGTAGTTTGGTAGCATTAGTTCTACCACCATAAAACGCCTCCCGGGGAATTATGGGGGCTTTAATTGATAACGGATGTTTTTCAACATAATGTTTCATGGTTTTGTTATTTCTCAACTGCTGGTGAAATTCGCACCCCCACATCTCATGGACAATGTAGTTAAGTGCTTTTAATCTGGTAATTTTATTTTCTGTTCTTTCGTACCGAAAAGACAAAGTATCATATGGGTCATCATGAAGAGGTTCTGTACGTGAAGTAGGGAAACATTTGACACAACCATGTGTTCTGCATCCTTGATATTCAAATACATGCTCTTGCCCCTTTTGATCTTTAAAATATCCATCTACTTTCAAATTTCCTCCAACTTTTACTTCTGGTCCTCTGGCTGCATGTTGGATTTCGATTTTATGTTTTCTTTCCTCCCATACCAACCATTGAATAGCCTCTATAGACTGAATATCACACCATCTGTATCCGTTTTTAGGAATAATTCCTATATGTTCTGCTTTCAAAAATCTTTTACGGAATACTTTATTACAAGCTGAAGCGATGGTGATGGCTTCCAATAATGGGTTCACTGTTGTTTCTTTTTCAAAAGTGGTCATGAATTTCAAACAGGCAGCACGTAGTACATTAACATCTTCTACACAGTATTTTCTCAACTCCTTCTGCATATCGAAAACTACCCCTGTTTTCTGTTGTTCACTATGCCATTCCAAAAAACTGGTTCTCTGATTCTCCATCATAGAATCAACAGCGTAAAATTCAGTACCAGGGATACATCCGACATATTCTTTATTTTTCAAAGTATTAAAAAAATGAGGAAAATACCCTTTGGACATTGGGAGATCAAATGCTTTCGGTAATTTGTTGAGCGCCATTGGAATAAAGTTGAGAGAATCTATGAAATGGATATTGTGCATCTTCAAAGATAATATTTTGGCTCCATTCATGATCACAGACGGTGTCCATTTCATTTTTTCGATCATAGTTTGCAGTACAAAGTGCGAATCATACCCTCTACTATTGTGTGCAATACACACAATATTGTTAATTTTGGTGCGGTGAGCTGAAACAAATTGCAGAAAATTGTAAACAGGTTCTGTACTATCAAAAATGTGCTGTCTTTTTCCGCATACACTGCACCATTGAAACATATCTTTGTTCTCAATGCAATTATAGCATACATTTTGGCACACCAAAAGATTTGGAATATGCAGAAATTTGTTTTCAGTGCCTTCTAGTTTTGTGTCTTGCCTCGATTCAATATCGTAGAAAACAAGCATTGCTTTTTTTGATATAAGAGAAGATATTTGTTTGCCATAAATTTTTTGGATGTGACATAGATGTTCAGATGGTACCATATTTTTACAGCTGACACAGAATTTCTCTCCACATATATGAGGATTTCTGTTTGTACGAATAGCATACGCTTTCAGGCATTTTTCACAACATTTTACTGTCTGACAAAGAGAGTTTTTTCTATTGTAACATGTTTTATGATTATTGTAACATTTTTGACCATAGAAAAATCTGTTACAATCAGTGCACTTTATTTTGGTTTCTGAAACAGTACATTTGGGCTTTTGTTGGCATTGTGAACAAACAGCTGTACAGGATCCTAGATGTCTAGAAACATGATCATATTTTTTATGGCAAGTTTCACAATAGAAATTAGCGGAGAATGCTGCTGTAAGAGATGTTATAACATTAAAATGGTTGTTTATGTACACCAAATTTAAAGTTTCGCGCCTAGGTAATAAAGGACCTTCATATATCACATCACTCCCGGAAAATCCATTATATACGGTAATCTTGAAATCAGATAAATAGTCCTGAAATTTTTGAATTTCGGTAGTTCCTCCACCACCATTCAAATTTTCCCCAGCTTCTCTGCACAGTTTATCCACTTCTTCTTCCATAACACATTTATGTTGTCTAACATATTGATAACGTTTTTTAGGTTCATTTTTGTAAACATTAATACCTCTTGCCACAACCAACGCATAAGCCAAACACCTGCTATCGGAATTTTTAATAGTTATAATTCCTTTTTTTAGTTTACAGAATTGTTCCCCATTCATTGCATTTTGGCGAACACGTCCTCCCCCTCGTGGCATTTGGACATGATGGAGATATACATAGAAATTGTTGTCAGAAAGAAATGTTGTATTGCTCTGCAATACTTTTTCCAATGCTGCCCACAATATCTCCATATTTACCGCCTGTGCTTCCCGAAAAGATAACCAAAAAGGGCGATCAGGGTGATCTTCATTTCTGATAGTAATACCAACTTGGTCATGCGCGGCCACATCACGTAGAACATATTGGACCAGTTCTTGCAATCCCTCCTGAACCCATATCACCGGATTCTCATTGTGTGGTGCCCCCCGCAACCGAGCACGCACCATTCGTCCTTCCATATTGAATCTTTGGTAACGCCTTTTTGTCTCTTCTATAACTTCAACATGATGTAACACTGCATCATCGCCACCGCCTACCTGTCTGCACACTTCCGCTTCCTGAATACAATCCCTAAGCACCATTTGGTATAACGCTGGCGAAATATGATTTGTACATTGCTCCAATTCTCTAGTGTCTAAAACAGATTCTAAATGGAAAATATCTCCACATTTTTCATCGATTGTTCCAATACACCCAAATATCTCTGTATCCTGGTTGTTATAGTTGTTAGGAAACATTTCAACATGTTGGTTGGTCTCACTAGAAATAGAGACAGAGGGTCTGGATTGATTGCTGTTAATAGCAGTAGAGGTAGAGGGGGTAGATTGGTTGAGGTCATGAACAGTACTATGAACAGTAGAAGAGACATTTTGTTTGTGCTTATTATGCTCTTGTGAATAATCACCCCCCGTTGATTTATTAGCATTATTTTCCCCCAATTCATTGGCAATAGCAACAAAAATATCCTGAGTATCAATGTTTATAGATTTGTCTATGTTGTCAATCGATTTATTTGCTCCATCTGTACCCAAGGCCAAATCCAGATCACTGAGCATACCCTGAGTGGATATACAGCTACTCTGACTATATTCACCAATTTCATTTCTGATTGTATTCAAAACCTCTTGGGTGCTTATTTCAATACCCCTCTCAAAATTAGCATTTTCCATTGAGGTGGAGGGCGTAGATTGGATGTAGTCACTATAACTACCATAACTATGAACAGTAGAAGAGACATTTTGTTTGTGCTTATTATGCTGTTGTGAATAATCAACCCCAGTTGATTTATTAGCAATGTCTTCCCCCAATTCATTGGCAACAGCAACAAAAATATCCTGAGTATCAATGTTTACGGTTTTGTCTATGTTGTCAATCGAATTATTTCCCCCAGTTGTACCCAAGGCCAAATCCAAATCATTGAGCACACCTTGGGTGGATATACAGCTACTTTGACTAAATTCTCCGATTTCATTTCTGATTTTATTCAACACCTCTTGGGTGCTTATTTCAATAACCTTCTCAAAATTAGTAGTACTTCCAGTTTCCATTTTTCGAAGATATCTGAAAATTATAAAGTTCAAAATTACCTAACAACTTGTCAACTAGTCACTCACTCCATCATTAATCTATATAAAACTGTGTTTGTAAAATTGTCTCCAGCCCCCGATTACCCCATCTATGCATAAAACGGGCTTCTAAACAATTTCTCTGTTTGCGCACTGCGGCTGATTGGAACTAGTGCCAGTTTTTAAAAACTAATTTAAATACATACATATGACACCGCTTCAAACTGTAGACCCAGTCCCGATTACCCCATCTGTGCATAAAGCGGCCTTCTAAACATTTTTTTCTGCATACAGCGGCTGATTGGAACTGGTGACAATTTAAAAAAAAAATATAAATACATATAGCTCTGCTTCAAACTGTGAGGTCCAGTCCCGATTACCCCCCTTTTTGTGCATAAAACGGTCTACTAAACAGTTCATCTTTTTGCGCACAATAGCTGATTGGGACTGGCCTTCTAAACAATTTCTTTTTTTACGCACAGCTGCTGATTGGGACTGGTGACACAGTTTTTAAAAACAAATGTAAATAGATACATATGACTCCGCTTCAAACTATATGTAGAGTCCCGATTACCCCATCTATGCATAAAACGGGGTTTCCAAACAATTTCTATTTTTGCGCACAACGGCTGATTGGGATTGGTAACAGTTTTAAAAGAGTGATTTTATATACACACATATGGTACCGCTTCAAACTGTAGATCCAGGCCCGATTACCCCTTCTATGCATAAAGCGGCATTCTAAACAATTTCTCTGTTTGCGCACTGCGGCTGATTGGAACTGGTGACACAGTTTTAAAAACTAATTTAAATAGATACATATCACTCCGCTTCAAACTGTAGATCCAGTCCCGATTACCCCATCTATGCATAAAACAGGCTTCTAAACAATTTCTCTGTTTGCGCACTGCGGCTGATTGGAACTAGTGCCAGTTTTTAAAAACTAATTTAAATACATACATATAACACCGCTTCAAACTGTAGATCCAGTCCCAATTACCCCATCTGTGCATAAAGCGGCCTTCTAAACATTTTTTTCTTTGCGCACTGCAACTGATTGGGACTGGTGACACAGTTTTAAAAACTAATTTAAATAGATAGATATCACTCCGCTTCAAACTGTAGGTCCAGCCCCGATTACCCCCCATCTGTGTATAAAGCTGCCTTCTAAACAATTTCTCATTTTGCGCACAGCGGCTGATTGGAACTAGTGCCAGTTTTTAAAAACTAATTTAAATACATACATATAACACCGCTTCAAACTGTAGATCCAGTCCCAATTACCCCATCTGTGCATAAAGCGGCCTTCTAAACATTTTTTTTTCTGTATACAGCGGCTGATTGGAACTGGTGACAATTTAAAAAAATATATAGATACATATAGCTCTGCTTCAAACTGTGGGGTCCAGTCCCGATTACCCCCCTTTTTGTGCATAAAACGGTCTACTAAACAGTTCATATTTTTGCGCACAATAGCTGATTGGACTGGCCTTCTAAACAATTTCTTTTTTTACGCACAGCTGCTGATTGGGATTGGTAACAGTTTTAAAAGAGTGATTTTATATACACACATATGGTACCCGCTTCAAACTGTAGGTCCAGGCCCGATTACCCCATCTATGCATAAAGCGGCATTCTAAACAATTTCTCTGTTTGCGCACTGCGGCTGATTAGAACTGGTGACACAGTTTTAAAAACTAATTTAAATAGATACATATCACTCTGCTTCAAACTGTAGATCCAGTCCCGATTACCCCCATCTATGCATAAAACGGGCTTCTAAACAATTTCTCTGTTTGCGCACTGCGGCTGATTGGAACTAGTGCCAGTTTTTAAAAACTAATTTAAATACATACATATAACACCGCTTCAAACTGTAGATCCAGTCCCAATTACCCCATCTGTGCATAAAGCGGCCTTCTAAGCATTTTTTTCTTTGCGCACTGCAACTGATTGGGACTGGTGACACAGTTTTAAAAACTAATTTAAATAGATAGATATAATTCCGCTTCAAACTATAGGTCCAGCCCCGATTACCCCATCTATGCATAAAATGGGGCTTCTAAACAATTTCTCTGTTTGCGCACTGCGGCTGATTGGTACTAGTGACAGTTTTTAAAAACTAATTTAAATACATACATATGACACCGCTTCAAACTGTAGATCCAGTCCCGATTACCTCCATCTGTGCATAAAGCGGCCTTCTAAACAATTTTTTCTTTGCGCACTGCGACTGATTGGGACTGGTAACAGTTTTAAAAGAGTGATTTTATATAGTTACATATAGTACCGCTTCAAACTGTAGATCCAGCCCCGATTACCCCATCTGTGCATAAAGCGGCCTTCTAAACAATTTCTCATTTTGCGCACAGCGGTTGATTTGCATTAGTGACACAGTTTTAAAAACTAATTTAAATACATACATAAGGCTCCGCTTCAAACTGTAGGTCCAGCCCCCCCCCCGATTACCCCATCTATGCATAAAGCGGGCATCTAAACAATTTTTTTTTTGCGCACTGCGGCTGATTGGGATTAGTGACACAGTTTTAAAAACTAATTTAAATACACACATAAGGCTCCGCTTCAAACTATAGGTCCAGCCCCGATTACCCCATCTGTGCATAAAGCGGGCATCTAAACGATTTCGCTGTTTGCGCACAGCGGTTGATTGGTGCTGGTGACACAGTTTTTAAAAACAAATTTATATAGATACATATAACCCGCTTTGATTCGAACCCTAGAATTTTTTATTGCAGTGTTAATTTTATTCCATTTCAATTTGGTTCACATCTTATCGTTGGTGAATTCTACTGTTGGTTGAGCTACATTGGTCAAACTACACACCAGACACACACGCACTAGAGATTAAAATTAGTAACCATTAGAAAAGTAGGGTAAGCAGTTTGAAATAACAGTTAACTAGAAAAACAAACTTATATCACGCACTTACCTCCAGTTGCATTGTGGGGTTGCAGCAGAAATAAAAAAGTATAGCAGCGAAACAATCGGCTTAACTTTTTCTCACTACAGAGCACAGCAAACGGAGTTTTTGAAACTATTTTTGAACTTAAAAATACTGAATAATCACTTTCTGCTGGATGGGGGCAAAAGTTGGACTTTACTATCTGTGACTCGGGGAATTCTTAAATGCGCCTTTTCTAACAAATGAACTAGAACTCTATGGGAAAAATGCTTATATCAGAGCATTTTCATCCAGTGGGCCGAAAAGTTATGCAATTGAGGTAGTAAATCCAGACAATACTAATGTTACTACTGTTTGCAAGGTGAAAGGCATATGTCTAAACCATAAAAACAGCAGCACAATCAATTTCGAATCACTCACCAATGCTATTCTCAACAACACCTCCTCTTTAACTTTACTCAACTCGAACAAAATCGTACGCACAAAAACACATTCCGTTGTTAGTAAGCCGGAAATAAGGGTTTTTCAGGTGGTATATACCAAAAGAAAAAGATGTGCATCAAGTTTCGAGACTTTACCATATGGATTCAAACA
This sequence comes from Lepisma saccharinum, assembly GCF_977018435.1. Lineage (NCBI taxonomy): Eukaryota > Metazoa > Arthropoda > Insecta > Zygentoma > Lepismatidae > Lepisma > Lepisma saccharinum. Next base: position 10,714,571 of record NC_139254.1, on the reverse strand, counting down.
ACAGAAAACAGAATGAGTTAATTTTGTAATGCAGTGGAATATATTTTTATTAGATTAAGTTAATGCTATCCTTAGTAATAGTATATCTGTGATTTGGTCAACATACAAACTGGATACCAAAACAAATCTCATATTATATGCAAATGTTAAAGCTTTTCATTACAAAATCTGTTACTTAGTAAAAAATAAAAGTGAAAACCATTCATTTGAAACCATTTGCTGTCATTGAAATATAATTATGCAGCCGCTATAATTTTATGCTTATTATCAGTGCAAATCTGATATTATGTTGTGCACTTTAATGATGGAGTGAGTGACTAGTTGACAAGTTGGTTCTTCGGTGCAACGTTGTATGGTACAAACGGCTTTGTGCCCCTCTCCAACTTAAAAAAAAAGAGGCCCCCACAGATGGTAGCCACGTTGATGTCGTTGTGGGGCTTTCTACAAAAAGCTACCTGTACCAAGCCCAAAAACTTATTTTGAGATGGCGAATAAAAACTTTCCATGCCTGTTTACCTTTAGTTTCCTCAACACACATACCCAGTTGTAATCGAACCCTCGACCCCCCCTTTGGTTTCAAAACACATCTGTTTGTGCATAATGGCTAATCGAGACTGGTAACGCATTTTTTAACAAATTCGATACTATTATTTATTTTTGTTTTTAAAACATAGCATACATTAGTGGTAAAGTCTTTGCATTGTAATCAAAAGGTTCCAGGTTCGATATTCGTTGAAACAGCTTTATGCATTACGGTTAATCGGGACTGCGTTAAAAAAACGCCAACATTAGCCCCTTGGTTGCAAAACTCCAAAATCACCCCATTTTCTATTTGTGTATCAAAAATAATCGGGAATAGTAACTCACTTTTTAAACAAATCAATGTTATTCTGCAAATTTGCCAGCATTGGAACCCAAAACCTTTTGAATACTAAACAACAATATCAGCTATTTTGTTTTGCTTTTTGAATATCTGTTCGTGCTAATCGGGACTGATAACACACTTCTTTTTTATTTAAACAGAAAATCATTATTAGCCACTTTGACAACAATTTCTATGTATATCTCCAACATGTCCAAATGCCACAAAGGGGGAGAACGTGTTCGCCAAAACGCAATAAATGGGGACTAATTCTGTAAACTAAAAAAAAAAAAAAAAATTATAACTAGGAACTCGAACCTGGAACCTTTCGAATACTAAACACCAGTCACAGCCATTTTGTTTTGATTTTTAACATCTGTTCCTGCATAAATACTAATGGGGACTCAACACACTTGTTTTTTATTTTAAACAACATCATTATCAGCCAATTTGACATTGTGAATCGAACCCGGGGACCTTTTCATTACAGCATAAACATCCTATTTCCAATTAGTTCATTTTCTCTTTGTGCACAAAAAGCTAATCGGAACTTTTAAACAAATACAATTGAATATCCAATTTTCACCAACATTGGGAATCGAACCCTCAACCACTTGGTTAAAACATCTCGCGGAATAAAAAAACACCCCCCGCGCCGCGCCGCCCCGCCCCGCCCCGCCCCGCGCCGCCCCGCGCCGCGCCCCGGTCGCCGCCGCCGCTAAACACAAAACGCGGCCGCCATTTTGATTTTATTCAAATACTATTTATGCACAGATGGACTAATCGGGACCTATAATGGCGGGGCAAAACAATTGGCCTAATTTAACTACCTAGAGAATCGAACCCGCGACCTCTTCATTGCCAGGTGACAACATTAACCACTAACCCAACTCGATTTTCGAACTCAACCATTTTGTTGCCTTTATTTACACACAGGCTAATCGAGACCATTCAATATTGACATCGTCGCCTTGTAATCAACGGGTCCCAGGTTCGATACTCGGTGGAGGCACATAGTGGTCCGAATCACCACTTTTCAACTGTAGCTCCAATCCTGATTAGTTTTGCCGTGCATAAAACAGACTTAAAAAAACTAACTCAATCTATCAACCAATCAATATTGACTCTACCAGGAATCGAACCCTCGACGCCTCTTGTTTTACAGAGCAATAACCTTAGCCGCTAAACTTTCGGGGGTAAAGCACCTTCGGCGCCATCTTTAAATCATTTCTTCATGTCTTTGAATCATACGCAATGGTTGCGCGCGCATTTCCTCCACACACACACAAACATACGCACGTGTTAGGTTAGCATACATCAAGAAACAACGTGACAAACCCATTGACCCCCCTCCCCCCACCGCTTCCGATGTCTTTAAGGTGATCAGACACGTTCTGCTGACTCAACAATAAAATCACTCGTGGCCCGCTACAACCGGATGTAACATAACACCAGGCGCATCAAATTTTTGCTGACGCGTAGGAACAAAATGCTGTCATTCTACTGGAATACAACAGAACTTTATCCTTAAAGATAGTGCTTCGAATCGAGGACGAGCTTTAGTAAGAAGACAGAAGAAGAAGCCAGTGTTCCTTATACTCTATTTACACTCTAATGGTAGCTATAATGGTATTACTCTTCTCTTCTAAGCAGACTTATGATCCTTGATTCTACTGTTGAATGTATATTAAATCATCAAAATCTATTGGGTCTAAGGACCCTTCTTATATTGATATCATTTCACCTTCATCTTCATTTCAATTCTATCTTCAATTGTTGTCTTTCATCTCTGATCACTCGTGAAGAAGATGCCACCAGATGAAGATGGACATCCTAAAGAAGAAAGAAGAGGAAGCATTGGGCAAGCTGGAAAAGGTAATGCTCCTTAATTGAGTAGCTTTATGATCCACGGATCTTTCCTCTGATATTAAATATCCTCTATTTATATATTATTCTTATTTAATCCTTCTTGCCTTTTTATATTTACTATAATATTTGTATTTAGTTTTATCTCCTATTGGGGTTCTCTCTTCTGGATCTAAGGACCCTATGCATTGAGTATTATCTTATTTTACAAATATTTATATATCTCTTGCATATCGTTGTATTGCCTTAAATTTATCATCTCAAATCCGATTCTAAGACTGAAACATAGGAAATATAAACACTCCTTGGTCTCATCTTCAGGCAGCAGCGGCTCTAAGGGGTGAGCCGCCGTGGCATGGCTCTACCCGCAGAAAACGAAAAAGCACTTGCTTTGCCAAAATATAGTTAAATTAATACATTTACGAACGAGGAGATTCGAATCTCGGCCGCCTCAATTCCTGCGCCGCATCCCCAGCTGTTCTCTCACTTGCTCTGGGCCAGCATAGTCTGGCCTGTGCGCAGAGGCATGCGCGGAGGCATGAAAAAGTCTCCGCAGTTAACGAGCGAGGACGTGGTAGCCCAGTGGCAACCAGCCGTGCCCCTTTTTGGCTGGCACGGTACCGAGAGCTTTCGCATTGTGTTGACATAGTTACAAACTTCACAGAGAAGTGACTAATCCTGACCGATTTGTAATACTCGTTGGAGAAGTAATTCGCGAGAAAGATACTTTCCTGCATACTTGGCAAGAACGAACATAATATCTTCCCCACGTATATAACCATTTAGTGTAGATGCGTCTAAAGAGCCATCCAGTCTTTTTTGTTATCCATTTCTTCCTTAAGAAAAGATATATCCCTTGCTCTCACGCACACAGACACTCATGTGTTGCAACTGACGTTGACAACATTGAAGACATTTTCTGTACAAAATAATTGCCTAAATATGAAAGGGAATTCGCATTACCAGGGGATTTTTTACTTTAATATTTGTAAAAAATTACACGGAAAATCTATCAGTACAAGAATTTCACTTGGAGATATAATTCAATTTCTTGCATTGAATTCTAAAAATTGTAGATCTACAGTTCATTTAACTGATAATCATATTTCAGTTGTTAGTATCACCAACTGTTGATGTACCGTCTGCCGTGCTGGGGTTGCAAATTATAAACAAAGCAAGGCGAAAATACCGTGATCGACTCGATGTCTCGAATTGTTCAGTGTTTTTGTTTTTAGTGAAGTGAAAGTATCCGATGGTGTGTGGAAGGAAGGGTAGTTAGTAAAGATGAGTCAGATTAGAGAATTATTACATACACCGTTTTCCAAGGTACTATACGATATTAAATTAAAAGTTAAACAACTTGGCTGTCCCACGCCAGATTTAAACATCAATTCTATTTAAAAATATAAAAAAAATGGTAAAGGTGACAGGCATCGAAATTTTAATAGTCGCATTTATTTCCTAGAAAATCTGGCCGACCTCCGCACAGCATGCTACGACGCCAGGGATCGCGGGTTCGAATCTCGGCCTGGGCATCGGTGTTCTTTGTGAGTGTTCACTCATCCTTATCTTCGCGATTAGCCAATAGTAGTACAAATGCGAAGTAAAATAAACCAATCTTAGGAACTCTGAATTTTTGTCTGCAATTTTAGTAAACGAAGTTCAATTAAAATTACCTCTTTCATTAGATTTCTATGACATATGCTAGCGAAAATTTTTCGATTTCTTGATCACTAGGGACATTGAATTTTCGCGATGCGTGAAATCGCGAAATGTGAAAAAAGATGCAATTTTGAACATTCTGCACGTAACTACACCCCCAATGATGAAATATGCATGAGTTTTATTCGCGAAGTAATGCGAAATGTGTGCTTTTCCACGAAATGAACGCTTTTTTGCGAAATAACCGTGAAATATCATCAAATTAAGTCGAAAACACGCAAAACCGGCAATCGAGGTTGTGCGCGCAAACTGTCGATTTATAACGAAACATTTGCCTAAAGTTTCCTACCACTTGCAGCTGAAGAACGTTTTATCTTCGATCACATCAGGAAGACGCTGCAAATTGGGATTTCCCATGCACATAATCTCAGTTCGAAATCTTCGCTCCCTGTCAAGCTGCATTCCTTTCTTCCCCCGAATTTCTACTCAACTTCCAGTTTCATTGAACTTGCTAGCTGTAGCAGCGATAAGATTAGTCTGTTCCCGCACATCAAGGGAAACAATGGTGTCATTTGTGTTCAGTCATGAATGAATTTTGTTTATCACCATGTGATTTTCAACATGTGTTTGTGTATGTGCAGTAGTGATTATTTTATTTGTTGGACAGCAAGGATATCCTTTAAATACATACAATGAATAAATCACTTGAGATATGCAATTTAGAAATCAAGTGATTTTGTTTTGATGTTTTCTTTTTGGTTGGACAGCTAAGTACTTGTGTATGTGTACAGTATATAAAAATGAAGTAGTTTATCAATTTATAGCTCTTTTGTATGTTGTTTCCTCTCATGATGAAAAAGTGTGTGCCAATTTTTTTTTCCACCGCTGGTATATACCGCTGATCTAACATTTTATTTACCGCTCTCCTCAGTTTTTATTTACCATAAATTTGTCTCCCTATTGATCACGTAAGGCACTACCCATCATACTAGCTGCCAGCCGCCACTGTCTTCAGGTACCAAGGTTCTCTAAAATCTATCTTACTTTCTTCTTCAAGCCTGAAGTCAAATCCTAATCCTATAAGCATATACATTCCTACACACCGATCTCAAACGTCGATGGCCATGATGGCACGCAACGTTGAATAAGTATAATTCTGAGATAGAGGGTGAAGATAGAAAGAGTGGAGGCTGGAGGTTCTCATCCCCCTCCCTTATTCCTATATCAGTAAAAAGAATATAAAATTCCTTTTCATATACAACCCATTTATAAACGAAATCAAATAGTAATAGAACCCCTATCAAAATATATCGAATTGCACGACTAATTATTCAATGTAAGTGAATACTGATTATTCCTTTATATTTCAATTTATTGATGAGGTAGATAAAAATTTGCTTAGTGTATTTAAAGTACATTTAACTTCCAATTAAGTAGAGGTGTGCGGGGTCACGAAATTTCCGTCTATGGATCGACCGATTGATGGATGTGGTTTATTTTTCTCCGCCCCTTTTGGCTAATCGCGAAGATGAGGATGCAATAATGATAAATATGAAATTCATGAAAGGGCACTCGCAATGAACATCGAAGGGCAGGCCGGGAATCGAAACCCGGAACCCCTGGCGGGGTACCGCGCCTTGCTAACCATTCTGCCACGGAGGCCGGTTATCTCTGGATCTAGACATTTTTTCTGCTCCTAGCGAGATTTCTGAAATAAATTTCTTGAGTTTCGGGATTCCAGTCTAAAAGTTTCGAATAACCACAGTTTACTTCACTAAGTTTCGGAAATTTTCTGTAATTTTTAAAATGTATATTTATTATTTATTATAAATGTTTTTAATATGATCCTTTATAATTGGAACAATATGTTCTGTTAAGGATCTCTGCTAAATAAATAAAATAAATAAATAAATTTATTGGTTCGCTTCCTACCAGTGCGTGATGTGTATGTGTAGGGACACAGTGATTTCTGAATTTTTCCACACGTTCCCCAACAGTCCCGTAACACCCCCTTAGTATGTGGAGCTATTATAAGGACAGGTGTTACTGATACATTACAATACATAAAAAGCCGACCTGTGTGGCGGAGTGGTTAGAACAGCACGATGCGGCACCAAAGGTCCTCGGTTTCGAATACAATATCATCACTCACGACTCACCCTCATCTCCGCGATTAGCCAAGGTAGCGGAAAAGCAAAGTAAAATAAATCATTAAAAAAAGCGACTCTAACTAACAAAAATCAAATCAAATCAAATCAAAGGAGACATAAGAAAAACCATTCACTTTACAGGTGAGCGTGAGCCTCTTGCCCCCATGGGCGTCCCGAAGGGGGGGGGGGCAAGGTGGAGCCGTGGCCCCCCTGGAAATTGAAATCCAACCAAAAATTATATATATATATCATACATAGGCTATAATTTCATTTCAGCCACATTAATATGTGTTCATTATTGCACGAACATGGTAAATTCAAATTTAAGCAATGTTTTTTTGAGGAAACAACACTATCATTGGGGAAAATGTGCATTATTTGACCCCCCTGGAAAAAATGCCATCCTTGCCCCTCCTGCGGATGTCTATGCTTCCCCCCCCTTTCGGATGCTCATGCTTTCCATTAATCTCATAAAGCTTTGTGTAGTTTATTTGTTAATTAGCAGAAGCTACTCACGGTTCATGAAGTCACGTGTCAAAACATTATGACCGTAGCATGCACAGCTGTATATCAAAGAGAGAGAAGGAGAAATAATATATTCTTGTCGTTTATATTTGGATCAAGTTATCACGCCAAAAGATAGTGGGAGGCATGTGCATTGGATATTAGCACGTTTCAACTGTTGTTCAAGTGCTTCTTTCTTTCGCCACTGTGCAGCAGCACTGTACAGGGAACGTGGGATTTCATGATATTGGTTGTGCAACTGTCACGAGGAGTGTGAATGTAAAGCGCAATGTCAAATAAAAATGTATTTTCTCACAGTTTGAATAGAAAATATGAAATGTTACAAGCTTATATTATCGCTTATGCCCAGTGGCGTAGTTAGGATTCTTCTTTAGTGGCGCTTCTTCATGTGGTCAATCCGAGAATGATCATTTGTACTTTTTTTTTAAAAAACAAAAAAAACAAAACAACTCTATAATATTAGGAGGTAACATGCATAGACGGGGGCAAGGGGAGCTGCTGTTCCCTAATATTTTCACCTAGAAATTCAGCGTAGAGGGATATTTATCGTCGATAATAAACAATTTTATACTCTTTAAAAAGGCAACTTCCCATCAAATGTGTTTTGTTTGTATTGTCTTCACGTGCGCGAAGTCTTCAGGCTGGTTTGTATCAGACTAACTTAATAGTTAAAAGATGAAGACTTTTCAAGCCGATGAAAGTTCCAAACAACGAGAAGGGTGCCTTGTACTACCAACTGAACGAAGAATAGGACAGGCTAGCCACTCTTATGTCGGATTCATATGTCTCTTATAATGCCTGTAACTTGAGTTAGCGAGACACTATAACTTAAGCCCCTATCACACGGAACTGGATTTCTAGTAGGAATGCCCTAGTTGGTGCTGAACTAACTTTCTAGGTAGCCAGTGGCGTGCTCAGGATTTTCGAAAGGGAGGGGTTATGTATACAGAAGGTCGTTTCATGTCCATGGTAACAAAGTTAGAACCCATCTCACCTTAAGAAAAACCGTGACGTCACGAGCAGTGGTGCTCCACGTGATACCCCTGTCTTGCAGCAATGGCCCTGCAGCGGAGTTTCCATTGGAGGAGACTGCGTTGAAGAACACATTGGTCCAAACGATCATATTCCTCCTGACAAGCTTTCCAAAGACCCTCAATTGTGCGGGGCCGTCTGCTTCCCAAGGCTCGTTTCAACAACGGAAACCCACACAAATCCATGGAAGAGGCATCGGGGGATTTCACAGGGATGTCTGTAAAGGGGATTGCATGAATGCCCGTTTCACGTGCCATCCGATCCATGTATGCCTGCGTGGACTTTGCCGTAGACTTTAGCCTTGTCCTGGTGGATGACAACACGAGATGTGTCGCTGCCATAGAGAGAAGGAATATCATGTCTGTAAAGTGGCTCCAAAATATTCGTCTGGTAATAGGCTGCATTTATTTTAGCCTTTTTTCCCACTCTGCGCAGTGGAAGTTTGCCATTATGGCAGTAACCACCAACAACCATGAACCCGCGTGGAAAACTCAGCACATTCATGTACCCACTCAGATCGACCTCTTGCATCACGTGGACGATAGTAGATGGCCCTTTTTTTTTTTTTACCACAACCCGACAGATACACCCATGCTTCATCTAGGGACACCACATACTTCCAGCGGTCCCCTGCCAGATGGCGTTCGTAGAGCTTCCGACTGTTGGTCTTCCTCTCCTGGACATGTGAGGCACGCAACTTATGAACTTGAGCCTTGTGCTTCCGCACAAGTTGTAAATCTTGGGCTATGATGCGATTTATAGTTGCAGGGAAACATTGCACTGCCTGTGCAATCACTCTTTGCATTGCAGGGTTTTCACATCGCACCAAGGATCTCACTTTCCGCACAACATCGGGGAAACGCTTGGGCTTCCGATATGTCCGAAGCCCACTTTGACTGGTTCCAGCAACAGGTACAGGTACACTGCATTGATGCCCTTCTTTGACACATGGAATGCTTTCATGTGACACTGTTTAATTATCTGGCTATAACTATAACCAACGTCGGAAAGGGCACAGATGTACCCCTCCCAAAAGACTGGAATTTTTGGTGCCTAATAAACACTCACTCACACACCAACCATCGTCTTTGCAAGTCAACACACAGTACTTTCGTCCTACTGGCTCTGGCTGCTCTGTGATGTGCCCAGGCCCGTAGCCAGGATTTCTTTGTAGGGGGGGGGGGCGAAGTCAATCCTAGAGGGGGCAAATTTTTAATATATTGTGTCGCATTGGCAGGGTACATAGAAGCACTTGCCCCCTCCCTCAAAAGAGATAGTAACAGAAAAGGGATGATATCTTGAAACTGCAACGAACAAAAAGAAACTTCGAGCAACATCAAATAGCAATATTACGATAATGACTTTTCCAGATTGCCAAAGAATATAAAGTTTAACATAAATAGGCTAATAGGGACTGTATCTACTTGATATTTACAGGTCGATAATGTTAATAGATGATTAATATGTACCAACAGCTTTGGGCCTCTCTGCAGAACTGATTAAGGGAGCCCTTTATAAATCATGCTTCATAATGATTTCCTCTAGTTTCCAGTATGCAAGATCTTTACGCACAAAGGAATCTAACGAGAATCCAACAACACCATTGTGTTGTGTTATGCAAGAAGAATCGAATTAATTAAATAATAATTGTTACATATTATCTACACTTGGATGAATTCTGTAAAAATTTGTAATACATTTTTGTACTTGCTAAAACATTAATTCACATTAGTTCACCACGGACTCTATTTCCTTCAAAGGGGAGACTCTTGCATCACTACAGACAATGTTTGCCTACTGGTTACGTTAACCATTTTGCAAAATATTGTGTGAATTGTTCAATATTATATTGCTATTTGAAATACACGTTTTGACACCTGACAAACAAATAGGAATCCCTCGATTGATCAATGACTTCTTGGATTACAGTGTCATCATTAATATTTCATATTAAGTTTCATAGAAAGAAATTGTTTTAATAGGGCGGGGCGCCATGGTATTCTCTTTAAGATTTCTTTTTTTTCATATGTATCGTTTGGCTGCCAGGGCCGACTCCCGTCGCCCCACAGCTATTTATGGCTCTGAACTTGTTCTATAAGAAAAGCAGACATTGCGAGCGAAGCGAACAAGAAAATTTTACGAAATGTATTTTTATATGTATAAAATTTGAAAGAAAAATGCAAGGAACACGTAAAAACTAATTCCATCATGAGTATCCAATTGTCCTGCTATTCTTAGATTCTCCTAGTCTTGTTTTTTTACTTCAATGTTTGCTTCCCCTTGAATGGACTTCCGTCCAATGTCGGGG